>NW_024381449.1:0-21799 GCF_016835505.1 Polypterus senegalus
GGTGTCCACCAACGGGTTTGGGATTGCCACCACTTACAGCAACTGACTCTGACGTCATATCTGATGAAGACCATGGAGCAGCTGCTGCTTCACCACCTGAGGCCACATCTGGTCCTGATGATTTGTTTGATTTCATCTTATTTTATCTGAGCAGCACTCTCTCTACAATTTCCAAATCCCTCAGTACCTCCTTAGTAGTCCCTGTTCCTGCTCTGAGGTTATCCACTTGCTCACTTGTAAACACCTCAGAAAAATGTAAGTTTAGGGCATCCGCTATTTTACTGTATCTTTTAACACTAGAATTACCAGAGCCTATGAAAAAACTCGTAATTCCTCCCACCTTAAATCGCTTCTTAAAATTGTTCACAACTCTCCACCAGCGCCTTTTGTCATCTAAATGTGCTGATAAAAATCAGGCTGCAAGCAGCCGGCTATTCCATCCCCCACCGACTTAGAACGTACAAACTTCTCCCAGCTCATGCCTTGATTGATTATCTAGGAGTGAAGTGGAGTGTTAGAGCGAAAGAATAGATTATTATTTGGAATACACGCGATTTCACGTGTGTTCCGCTTCTACAGTAATCCGTGTAAATGGGCGGTAAAAATCGAGAGTACACCTTATGAGAAGGATTTAGGAGTCATAGTGGACTCCAAGCTATCAAATTCCAAACAGTGTTCAGAAGCCATTAAGAAGGCTAACAGAATGTTAGGTTATATAGCACGATCTGTGGAGTACAAGTCCAAGGAGGTTATGCTCAACCTTTATAATGCACTGGTGAGGCCTCATCTTGAGTACTGTGTGCAGTTTTGGTCTCCAGGCTACAAAAAGGACATAGCAGCACTAGAAAAGGTCCAGAGAAGAGCGACTAGGCTGATTCCAGGTCTACAGGGGTTGAATTATGAGGAAAGATTAAAAGAGCTGGGCCTTTACAGTTTAAGCAAAAGAAGATTAAGAGGTGACATGATTGAAGTGTTTAAAATTATGAAGGGAATTAGTACAGTGGATCGAGACTTGTATTTTAAAATGAGCTCATCAAGAACAAGGGGACACAGTTGGAAACTTGTTAAGGGTAAATTCTC
Source organism: Polypterus senegalus (assembly GCF_016835505.1). Lineage (NCBI taxonomy): Eukaryota > Metazoa > Chordata > Cladistia > Polypteriformes > Polypteridae > Polypterus > Polypterus senegalus. The sequence goes on from NW_024381449.1 coordinate 1,081, forward strand.
GCACAAACATTAGGAAGTTTTTCTTTACACAAAGAACGATAGACACTTGGAATAAGTTACCAAGTAGTGTGGTAGACAGTAAGACGTTAGGGACTTTCAAAACTCGACTTGATGTTTTCTTGGACGAAGCAAGTGGATAGGACTGGCGAGCTTTGGTGGGCTGAATGGCCTGTTCTCGTCTAGATTGTTCTAATTCTAATTCTAATTCTAAACACATTTTTAAAACAGAAACGTTTTTCATATTGTAGTAGTAAATGACAAAATGTAAGCATAAACTATATAATGTATGAAGCCTAAAGTCCAAATATCAAACACTTTCACAAAAGGTACACATATAACAGAACAAGTATGCTTTTATTCAAAAATATAACTGCAGAAAAAGCCCCCTTAGCATGCCATATTGACACGTACGTACTGCAGCTGACACAGTAGTATAATGGTATCAGCCGCTGACTAGTACCCAAAAGCTCATGAGTTCGATCCCACATGGCTCAGTTTTGAGAAGTAAACTGCTCTTATTCTTACTATTTTAGAATAAAACATGCATTTGATTTCAGTGTGTAACAACCAGTAATTTATCATACTTGTAAAGGTTAGTTTTTTTTTTAATTCACTTTTCATTCTCAGTCTCAGTCGTGTTCTGGATCCTTCCCTATCCCCATCTGAGAATGCTGTTTTCACATAAAGATGCGCTGGCTCTGCAGCGTACTTGTGACTGCATTCTCGTACCAATGCTTGCGAACTGAAGTGCTTGCGTGCACTTTTCGTGGCATTACACGCCTATTTTTTTTAGCATGCCCGTCGCCAAACACAGGAACATATGTTGGTGTACAAGAATAAAAAACAAATGCACTTTTATTCTAGACTATAAGTGAAGAAAAAAATAAAGCAAGTTACAGTAGGCGGTTGATACGACAGCTTGCGGTGCAATGCTAAGAACTGCTGATTTCGATCCATGCTGTATAAAATCATCACATTCAAATATTAACAATTTCCACACACTCTTCCTACATTCACGACATGTGTACTTGTTGCAGTGTACACATCTCTGTGCTTTGGTTCCTATTACACTGAATGAGCACCTGACATTGTACTTTCTTCCCTATATAAATAACATTCGAGTATAGCGCTCCAAATAAATCACATTTGAGTTATAGCGTCTTTATGTGAAAACAGCATTGTCAGATTTGGGGGGGGGATCGTGAACGCGACTGAGAGAATGGAACTGAATAAAAAAAAAAGACTGAAATCAAATGTATGTTTTTATTCTAAAATAGTTAAGTACATGCATATTATTTGAAAACGAACAGCGCCAGATTGGGCATATTCAAACCCGGTCTGACGCTGTTCGTTTTCAAATAATATTGCATTAGTGCGATGATGTTTTTACATATATTGTCTCTTTCATTCATCTTGCGGTTTGTAATCAGTGACCGCGTGTTTTTTCCCCAATCTTGCCAGTTCGCACATGTTGCTGTATGGTGCTGTTTCTTTTGTGCAGGACATGCAGAGGACAGAAAAGTACAGAGCAGTAAGTTCAGCGCTATATGCAATCAGACAGACAAACAGGCAGAGAAGGCACTAGATATATAAATAAACAGGGAAGGCACTGTATAATAGATATATAAAAAACAGCTAAGGGGATAGATATATAGATAGGTAGGAAGGAAAGGCACTATATGATAGGCAGACAGGGAAGCTCCTATATAATAATAAAATTACTGTTATTACTATGTAGATAGACAGGGAGTTCAGCGTCAGCGTGTATTCAAACCCGATCTGACGCTGTTCGCTTTCAAATAATATTGCATGTACTTATACTATTTTAGAATAAAAACATACATTTGATTTCAGTCTTTTTTTTATTCAGTTCCATTCTCTCAGTTCGCTCACGCATCCCCACCAATCTGACAATGCTGTTTTCACATAAAGACGCGCTATAACTCAAATGTGATTTATTTGGAGACGCTATATACTCGAATGTTATTTATATAGGGAAGAAAGTACAATGTCAGGTGCTCATTCAGTGTAATAGGAACCATAGCCCAGAGAGATGTGTACACTGCAACAAGTACACATGTCGTGAATGTAGGAAGGGTGTGTGAAATTGTTAATATTTGAATGTGATGATTTTATATAGCACGGATCGGAAATCAGCAGTTCTTAGCATTGCACACACAAGCTGTCGATCAACCGCCTACTGTAACTTGCTTTATTTTTCTTTACTTATAGTCTAGAATAAAAGTGCACTTGTTTTTTATTCTTGTACACCAACATATGTTCCTGTGTTTGAGCGACACGGGCATGCTAAAAAAATAGACGTAATGCCACTAAAAGTGCACGCAGCACTTCAGTTCGCAAGCATTGGTACGAGAATGCAGTCATAAGTATGCTGCAGAGCTACAGCGCATCTTTATGTGAAAACAGCATTCTCAGATGGGGGGTAGGGAAGGATCCTGAACACGACTGAGACTGAGAATGAAAAGTGAATAAAAAAAAAACAACCTTTACAAGTATCATAAATTACTGGCTGTTACACACTGAAATCAAATGCATGTTTTTATTCTAAAATAGTAAGAATAAGAGCAGTTTACTTCTCAAAACTGAGCCATGTGGGATCGAACTCATGAGCTTTTGGATACCAGTAAGCGGCTGATACCATTATGCTACTGTGTCAGCTGCAGGACGCACGTGTCAATATGGCATGCTAAGGTGGCTTTTTCTGCAGTTATATTTTTGAATAACAGCATACTTGTTCTGTTATATGTGTACCTTTTGTGAAAGTGTTTGATATTTGGACTTCAGGCTTCATACATTATATAGTTTATGCTTACATTTTGTCATTTACTACTACAATATGAAAAACGTTTCTGTTTTAAAAATGTGTTTACACGGATTACTGTAGAAACGGAACACACGTGAAATGCGTGTATTCCAAATAATAATCTATTCTTTCCGCTCTAAAACTCCACTTCACTCCTAGATAATCAATCAAGGCCTGAGCTGGGAGAAGTTTGTGCACGTTCTAAGTCAGTGGGGGGATGGAATAGCCGGCTGCTTGCAACTTGAGTTTATCAGCACATTTAGATGACAAAAGACGCTGGTGGAGAGCTGTGAACGATTTTAAGAAGCGATTTAAGGTGGGACGGAATTACGAGTTTTTTCGTAGGCTCTGGTAATTCTAGTGTTAATTCCCCTTTACTATTCCTGATGAACTTGACCTCCTACTTAACTGTTCTTTTACTACTAAAATACTGAAAGAATCTCTTGGGGTCTTCTTTCGCCTTATCTGTTCTATTCCTCTCCAACTGTCTTTTAGCCTCTCTGATATCCTTCTTAATGGTTGCCCTCATGTTCTCATACGCTACGATTCACTTTGCAGTCATTAGTCTTATATGCCTTATGCAGCAGTTTTTTCCTTTGCAACTTTTTTTTAAATCTTTATTAATCCATCGTGGAGTTTTTTTTAGTTTCCTATTAATTCCAAATTTACGTCTGTATCTGTAACCTGTTCCACTGCTCCTCGACTGTCTCCACATTTAAAAGCTTATCCCAGTCTATCCTACTTAGACTTTGTTGCATCTGCTCAAAATTAGCCCTACCAAAGTTCAAATTAACAATTTTAGTCTTTGCATCTGCACTCTTACAAAATACTGAGAATTGTATTACATTATGGTCACTTGACCCTAGTGGTTCAATCACCTCTACACCCTCAATTCTATCCTGATTATTACAGAATACTAAATCCAGACAGGCTTCACCCTTGTTGGTGCTTTAACATGCTGTGTTAAAAACAGTCACTGATTACTTCTAAAAACTCCTGCTCTTGTGCTCCTCCATCTGCAAGGTTATCCCAGTTAATATTTGGATAATTAAAGTCCCCCATGACTATAATATCCCCTGTAAACTTGCCTTTTGATATTACTAAAAGATGTGTGTTGAAATTACTGTCTGAATTGGGTGGTCTATAACACACTCCTAAAATAAGACCTTTTCCCTAATATTTTCCAGGCGAAGCCACATGTCCTCACTAAGATGGGGCTCATCATCCAACTGAAGATGACTTACATTTAAACCCTGTTTGGCATAAACAGCAACCCCACCTCCTTTTCTGTTCTGTCTATCCTTCCTAAAAAATGTGTATCCCTCTATGTTACACTCATCCCCATCTTTGTTATTTAGCCAGGTTTCCGTTATTGCTATAATATCATAATTATGCTCTGCTACATACAACTCCAACTCACTTACCTTATTTTTGATACTTCTAGCATTAAGGCAAGCTATTTTTAATGTGTTAATCCTTCTACATTTACGTGTTTGCTTAAATTTACATTACTATGCATTTTTATTTCTACACCATTGTTTGTTCTTCCATGTATAGATCTAAATCTGGCCTGTCCTAAACTCCCTGCCCCCATTCCCTAGTTTAAACAATCCTCGACTAGCCTACACATATGCCTCCCCAATACATTGGTGCCCTTCTTGTTCAGATGTAACCCATCACGGCGGAACAGGTCCCATCTGTTCCAAAAGGAGTCCCAATGCCCCATAAACCTATACCCTTCTACCCTGCACCAAGATTTGAGCCACGCGCTAAGCCTTCTAATCTCCTCAATCTTACCTGGACTGGCGTGGCACAGGCAGAACTCGGAGAAGACTACCTTGTCAGTTCTGCTCCTCAGCTTGGTACCTAACTCTTTGAATTTGGATCGCAGAACTGACAGACTACCCTTATGTATGTCATTTGTTCCAACGTGGACAATGACAACTGGATCCACCCCGCTCTGGCCAAGAGCCTATCCACCCTTCCAGGAGGTCTCCCACCTGTGCTCCCGGAAGGCAACACACCGCGAGACTCTCTCTCTCTGGAGCACACCTGCGCTTCAATCCCCCTAATGATTGAGTCCCCAACTATCACTACTTCTCTTTTTTTGGGAACTGGTTTTGAGGTGGCCCGTTGGGGCTCCTCAACCCTGCCTACCCCCTCAGAATTATCAGAGTCACTGTCCAGCTCCGCCAGGACATGATAACGGTTAGACACTTCTAATTCTGGGGTTGATGCCCCCAGACAGTGTGCACCCTTTACCTTACTCCTTGTGACCGTGACCCACCTATTCCTACCTGTCTGGTCTGGAATTTCCTCCCCGCCACCTTAGGGGTGCACACTATCTCTAAAGGACACCTGGGCCAAGTCCGCCAATTCTCTATTACAACGCAGGTCAGCCAACTCCTCCTCCAGTTCAGCGACCCTGAGCTCGAGGTGCTGGATCAGCTGGCATCTCTTGCAGATGTAGCCCTCATAGACAACTGGCTCTTCCAAACCATCATCTAAAAAGTCCAACATCCAACAGGACTTGCATTGCACTGGCCTCATTATTAAAATTTGACTTGGGATTACTAAGCTGCCTTAACTTAAAATTAAATTTCTTCTTCTTTCAGCTGCTCCTTAACTTAAATGGTAACACTAAGATCTGCTACAGATATTTTACACCTTTTCCCCTTAAGCTCCTGTACTGTTCTCCCTCTCAGCTGCCTGCTATTTGCCTTTCTATGAGGTTAACTTTACTTTTCTCTGTCTCTTCTCCTAACTTTGTGCTCTTCTTACTTATAAGCTCTTCGCTCGCACTGTTTGTATTAATGACCCCTTACGCTGTCGCCCACTTAACTGTTCTGCCTCTGGACCGCTAAGGACTGTTTAATCTAAAATAAACAAATAAATAAAACTTTACTACCTTATTTGCTCCTACTGCTCCTTGTGCCTGATCGGTGTCTTAACGCAGGCCGCTTACCTGCACTACTGAGTTTCCACCTTTTACTGCTTTGAAGTCAGCCGCGGCCTTTTTTTCTTTTCCTTTAAACTAAGGACTCGCTGTTACGACGACGCGGTTATTTATTTACAAATGCCGATATCAGTTACTGCTGCTTTCTACCCTGCCGCCTCGATGCTAATTCAAATACAGATAACAAGAAAAAGAACACGTACGAGTACAAATAACTTTTCCAAGTGCACTTCCAAACACCCAGCTAGTTTTGCTCTTGTGCGGGCGAAAAAAAAACCCTTCTAGAGGGAAAAAAAGCTTTAAAAATTCCCACATGGTTCCTTAGCGGCAACCAAAAGAGCAAAATATATTTTTTTTTATTTAAATCTCACACCACAGAACAAACCACAACTCTCAACAGACTAGCGTTTGCAAAGCACACGTCAGCACTTGTGTGTACTAATAAATCTTTGGGTATTATTATTATTATTTCACAGGGCTTTATGTGTTTTGTGACTCTAGGAGGTGGAGGACTCTATCAAGGTTTGTTTAAACTCACTGTCATGCTACGAAGAGAATTGCACTTGCATTTGTTTTTTATTTATTATTATTATTGTGGAGCCGACCTGGACACAGACAGGCGGACATGTTGTTTGTCACCACCACACGTTTATTATTTATAACTATAGACAAAGTTAGGTGTCACACAGACACAGAATAAAGTGCACAAACCCCAAACACACACAGTCCTGGCCTCACAATGCCTTTCTTCGGGTCACCTCCACACACTCTCTCTCTCTCTCTCTCTCTCTCTCTCTCTCTCTCTCTCTCTCTCTCTCTCTCTCTCTCTCTCGTGCCTCGTCCTTCTTCCACCCGACTCCAGCTCTGAATGAAGAGAGACAGCCCCTTTTATATCCTCCAGGATGAGCTCCAGGTGATTCCCGACACTCCTTTGTTGGCCACGCCCCAGCATGGCGGAAGTGCCGGCTGTTCTCCCGGCAGCTCTTCAAGGCATTCCTCTTAAATCTTAAATGCTGAGGTCACAAGTCCCCAAGGCATTGGGGTGCCTCCTGGCTGTGACCACGGGCCCTACAGGGTGGGGCTTCCATGCCCTGAACCCGTGGCCCCAGAGCAACCAGAAAGGCGGCCCCCACGTGATCCCAGATGGGCGCCGCCCACTTCCGGTCCTTCAAGGCGACCTCGCCGGGTCGTCACCCCTGAAATCCTCGACATATTATTATTATTATTATTATTATTATTATTATTATTATTATTATTTACTATTACTAGTTTGTGGTCAGTTGTTTTATTCTGTTAGCACTGCTGCCTCACAGCTCATTGCACATTTGTACCCACAGTAATCGCTCCAGTATAGTCGGCAGACATTTCTCAAGCCCTCAGGGACACTTAAAAGACCATCACACCATTATAATCCAGTAAAGATTACTGTATTTTGGTTTTTCCTTCTCCTTTGACTTCAATACATTTTGTGAAGTTCTGAACATCTCGTCTCAAATCGAATCCCATGGAGTTCACTCAGGCCTACTCACAAAGGCATTCTGAAGCCGTGTGGCTACTGCTGGCTTTAGATACTGTTATGTGCCTTCCCAGCAGAGTGTAAAGTTTTCTTGTGGAATACTTTTGATTTTAGTGTTTAAGCAATCAAAGAAACTGTAATTGAAAAAATGTTACAATTAGCATCGGGGAGAAAGATGTTTTTTTTTCCTCAGATGGGTGTTGAATTCTCAATCTATTACATCTCCTTTTTCTAAGTTTTTGTTTGTTTTTTACATTTTATGTTTTTATTTTCTCATGAAGTTATTTGTTGTATAAGCTGTACAAATTTTCTTTGCTTAACTGTACATGCTAATGCTAATGCTGATACTCTTTGTCATGTCTTGTTCATGTTCGCAATACGGGAGGGGGCAGTGAAAGATGTGAACGAATGGAAGGTAACTTCAAGGTTTATCAACTGGTAATTCCACTCCAAGTCGAGGGTTGGCACTGTCATCTATTGCCTTTCCTTTTCTTTCACCCTCAGATCAGAAGATAGATGTCACACAGAGCCCTGACGTCACTTCTGACACTTTGGACCAGCCGCTTCCTATAGCGGCAACTTAAACAGGACGTCACCACAGGAAGACATCAGTCTGTGGACTCGTGTCTGAGGAGATGTATCAACTCAGTGCTGTATGTTATTCTGTTGTCATTTTTTTCAACTAAGTTATACGAGGTTCACCAAGCTTAATGATATATCCAACGTTTACACCTAGCATATTTTTTGTAATCGTTTTTGGGTGCTATGGACACCAAGGGCCATACAGCTCCCCAAAACCTGGACACAACCAGACACAGAAGCCAGGTTCAGCACACAAGACACGTTTATTATGCTTTTGTCTCATTCGCCACAGTATCACAGTTTCCAAATACAGTACAAGACAAACACCCTTTCTTTCCTTTCTCACATCGCTCTTCCTCGTTCCGCCTCTATTCCTCTCCTGGCAAGTTATGTCCACTTCCTCCTTACTCTGGCTCCTCATGAGGGTTACCTGGAATCACTTCTAGGTGTGGTGGAAGTCCAGTATACGGTTTTGCAGCTACCCCTGGTGGCTCCCACGGAACCCAATAGGATCGTACCAAACTCCAATTCCCATCATACCCCACGGGAGGTACTGCCTCACCAATGCTCTTCCCCGCAGACCTTCCATTCCGTTGGCATCCCAGCTGGGTAATGGACGTGGCTGCTCGTCACAGTGTATATCTGATTTTTACAATAATAGTCTTGAGTGTGAAGTCAAGCAAAATGACATCTTTTATTGGTTAACTAAAAAGATTACAATATGCAAGATTTAGAGGCAACTCAGGCCACTTAATCAGGCAACATGTAATACAGAAACTGGAGTTCCCTGTGTTTATATACACACTAGGACAAATAACAACATTGGAAAATCTTTAAGTGAGACATCTTAAATGTAAAAAAATAATAGACCTCTTCAGGCTAAGATTAATTTAACAAGAGAGAAGAACAATATCTGGCCAAGATCTTTGGATAAGATAACTGTCCAACAAGGTCTTTGGAATTTTCTGATGAGGTTTTCAGTACAATCTGGGTCTGCAGACAGGTTGTCTGAGTCAGTCTTCATATCTGGCCATAAGACCAATGTCTCTGTTCAATCCATATTATAATGTATTACATTTTAGCATTAGTTTCACTTCCCATTCTGTTCTTTCTTCCTGTGTTCTGAAGTTGCCCACAAGCACTGTGACTTTAAAAACCCTCTCATAGTGACCATGGCTGCTGAAGTGGGCGCTACAGGAATATCTGTGTTGCCATGCTTGATGTGGTGCCTGTGTAAATTCATTCTTTATCCGAGTGTTTGTCCAGTTTCTCCCACACAAAGTGCAGTGTTGGGACATTTCATACAGAGAATTAGATGGACTACAGTAGATTATCTGCAGGAAAATGATCCCTTTATCCCTCTATGAGAAGTGCAACTCATGCTAAAATTTAACACATTAAAACATGGCTTGAATAGAGACAAGAGTTTTATGGCTAGAGATGAGGATTGCTTGCATCTCTCAGACTGACACAAACAACTGACTACAGACCCACATTGTTTTGAAAAACTCATCAGAAACTTCAAAAGACTTTCTTGGACAGTTATCTTATCCAAAGATCTTGACCAGACATTGTTCTCCTCTCTTGTTAAATTAATCTTAGCCTGAAGAGGTCTATTCATTTTTTACATTTAAGATGTCTCACTTAAAGGTTTCCCAATGTTGTTATTTATTCTGGTGTGTATATAAACACAGGGAACTCCAGTTTCTGTATCGCACCTCACCTGAAGAAGTGGGCCTGAGGTGCCTCGAAGGCTTGCATATTGTAATGTTTGTAGTTAGCCAATAAAAGATGTAATTTTGCTTGACTTCTCACTACATTCATACCTAACATGGTACAACACCCTAGTCTTTATATATAATATGCTACTGTTTGTCTGTCCAGGATTTTAAATCATCTGTAGCTCGCAAACTGTTTGACCAATTGAACTGAAATTTAGTACACATATACTACATGACGTCTACTATCCACTTTCGGGGTGATGATTGACCTCCATGGTTATTCCTATTTATATTTTATTTTATTGTGGAATCAACTCTCGGCAGCAAGAAGAAGGGCGTTCTCATTCCTTAACACCTTTGCTGTCACTTCCCCTACCTCTTCATATCTTAAATCATTCTTGAGGCAAATTGAAGACTTTAGTGAAAAATTAAGGAAAACGTACTAAGTAATTACAACACAAACACTGACTTAATCAGTTTTAACACAAAAAGATGCAGACGAAAGAAGAGAAGTTTGGAGAAAACAAGAGCTGCTCAGGAAGCACCAAGCACATCAATCTCTGAACAAACGAATGCTAAACATACAGAATAAGAGCATGAAAATTATAAATGCTCAAATCAAGTGTATTCACTGCACATTATCGTGTCGTTACTGGTATTATAATAATAGTCTTGATAAAAGTGACACTTGTACTGCTTACTGTAAAATTAACAGCTTAATTTTTGAAGCATCTCCTTCATCTGAAGGTGTTAACCTACATTTTACAAAATGGCTTAGTGCCAAGTCTGTACTCAGACCACTGAGGATGCCAGGCTGGAATTGCTCAGGTAACTTGTGATGTCTGAAGTGAGACCAAAGCTAGCTATGTCTGATTTCTGTAGTAATTTAGAATGAAATGGTAGATTTGAAATATGTCTGTAATTATTAAGCATATATCAGTCTAGTTCTGATTTTTACACTACCTGATAAGTGACACTTTTAGTGTCACATATAGGACCTGTGCCAGTCAATCATGATCTACTGATAATGACAAAAATGGGTGCTACCAGATGTGTCTCACTGGGACTCGGTCTAAGAGGCAGGCAGAAGATGCCACACTGTTCCTATTTTAAACTGCAGTTATATTGATAAGGACAGGAACAAATCAATTTAGTCCTGAACAGAGATAACGTCATTTAGTGGAGTAATACTTCAATTTTAAACATCACCTCCGTACGTAATCGTGTGATTTTGATAGTGAGTTGGTCCATTAACAGACTAATATAAAACCTACTGACTTCAGCAGATGAGTAAACCACTTGGTAAAGATGACAGTTTGTAAAAATTAAAATCTCCCATCAACACAACATAATTAATAGCTAACTCAGATAAATGGCTGTCAAAGGCTACACACTGCCAAAGGTGTACAGTAAAGTCTACAGTTGATGTGTCATTGCATTTCTGAAAATGTTTTTTGTTTTATTTAACATCTTTATAACTACCTCCAATATTTTCATATACTTTTACTAGAGATGATCGTAGTTAATCAGCTGGTTGTTCAGAGTGGCCTTGTCAATACTGGCCGTGTGTTCTTCCAGTGACCTTGTTGAGCAGGTGTTTAGTCACGGAGGGGTGATGATGAGCCCACATTGTGCAGAAACAAGTCATTAAACTTATTTTTTTTAAGAGTAATGCTCTCTAAATGATGGGGGAGGTTTTTTTTTTTACATTTTGTTAATTAATAAATGTGCAAAAAAGTGTAAATAAATTATTTTAAAAGTAGACTTGACTATGTAATTATACTCACAACAAGGACAACGGGGCTCACATTCCAGATACTTCCTGCATGGCGTTTCCATGTTCTCCCTTGTGCCTCCAGTTTCCTACCACAGTCCACAGACATGCAGGTTAGGTGGTCTGGTTATAATAAATTGGCCTCTGTGTGTGTGTGTGTGTGTGTGTGTGGAGCAGTCCACATCGCTCACATCAACCATAGCCAATGGAGTTGGTGTGAAGATGTAGAAACTTATACAAGTGTGACTTGTCCTTGGTAAGATGGCACATGCCTGCACTTTTAATGTTTCTCAGCACTTGCATGCCCCTCACTTCTCACTCAACCCAAGCAGACAAACTCAGCTTTGTGCTACATGCGTGTTGTACATTCACACAATGAGCTACCATATGGTTACCTGAGACCGGTTCCTGCCTGTCCCGCTCAATTTGTGCCACAGCTGCACTCGACTACACGTCCATCTCAGATAAGACACAACCTGCCCGGCCCAATTAGCTGACGCCTCTTAAGGTTCTCTAATATAATAAAACTACTGAGGAGTCATTGGGTTGCTTTTTGTCCTGAAGACCACACTGGTAATATGAATAATAAATTCATTTTTACCTAAATATTACACCTAAACTCAGGTGTTACCCTAATTAACAAATGCAGGCCTTTATCAAACTGTTCACACATGTTCAGTATACAAGTTTCTTCTATAGCCCGTGAGTGTGTTGCCATGCACCTCAATAATGTGGTTATTCACAGATCCCTGATCTCTAAAATGCCATGTAAATGTCAGGTTATCAGAGGTAGATTTCCCCGTGCATAACCTGGTTAAGTAACCCTGTAAACCGTTAAACGGGTAACACTTAAGGATTTTCTAGTCTGCACAAGTCCACTGTACTCTGTCAGCCTGTGAGTGTCTTTACTTCACACACACGCATCCCTCCCAGTTATTATTATTATTATTATTACCTAAGCAGCAGCAGGTGTAAGGCAAGAAACACACATGCCGGTATGACGGCTCTTTAATAAAAATAATAATTTGCATTTATAGAGAGCCTTTCACAAACCCAAGGTCTGTTTACATACAGTAAAAAAACAATTACACAGAAGAGGAAAGTTTTCAGTTGACATTTAAAGTTAGAGAAAGAGGAGCAATCTCAGAGAGACTGAGGAAGAGAGTTCCAGAGTTGAGGGGCCATAACACTGAAGGAGCTGCCTGCCCTCCCAGGGTGGAGAGTCTGGTGTGTGGGACAGTAAGGAGATTGCTGCTCGAGGACCTGAGAGAGCGACAAGGAGTGTAAGGAGCTGAGTGAGGTAGAGGAAGGCAAGGTTATGTAGGGCTTTGAAGGTGAGAAGATGAATCTTGAATTTAATCCTTGATGACACTGGTAACCAGTGAAGCTGGGAGAGAACAGGGGGTGTGAGCAAAACGCTTTGTGTGGCTGCCGAGTTCTGAATGCACTGTAGCCTCTGTGTAGATTTATGGAGGCCGATGAAGAGGGAATTGCAGTAATCGATATGAGACTTTATGAAACAATGAACCAGAGTTTAGGCCTCATTAAAGGGCAGAAACAGACGGAGGCGGGCAATGTGACGGAGATGATTGAATTAAATTTTGGAAAGAGACCTAAGAGCTCAAAGTTAAGTGATGAATCAAACAAAACACCAAGATATCTGACAACAGGAGCAGGTTTGACGAGTGAACCATCAACAGAAACAGAGAAATTGGATGCCTTAGAAAATTGGGAGTTTGGGCCGACCAGTAACACTTCTGTTTTATTGGAATTAAGTTTGAGAAAGTTATTTTCCATCCATAGCTAAAGATCAGTGATGCAGTCAGTGAGTGTGCTGGGAGGTGAATCTGTAGGGAGTCTGTACTAAGATATGCAGAGCTCAATCACACAGCCAAGGAGAACACATTCATAAAGTGTCCCTTTGTTTAAATATATTTAACAAACACAAGGAAATGATCACAGGCTTTTGTTTCTGGTGGCTGATGATGGCGTTGAACTCTTTTTAGCTCAGTTGGAACTCCAGATTACTTACACGTGATTTTTAATAATGCAGTTTCCTCACCTTATCCCAGTTACATGTGGCCTTGTAAACACACCGCACTTACAGGACTTTCTTACAGTAAAGTCCTTTCAAGCTTCATCAGTACACTTCAGACTTGAATGAAAGTTCACAATTAATGTCAGGAGGAGTAGTAAGAATTACATCATTCCAAGGAATTGATGGTGATGGTGCGAGGAACCTCATCAGAACTGGCTGATGTTAAGAGTGGTGTTCCACAGGGGTCAGTGCTAGGGCCGCTGCTATTTTTAATATATATAAATGATTTAGATAGGAATATAAGTAACAAGCTGGTTAAGTTTGCAGATGATACCAAGATAGGTGGATTAGCAGATAATTTGGAATCCGTTATATCATTACAGAAGGACTTGGATAGCATACAGGCTTGGGCAGATTTGTGGCAGATGAAATTAAATGTCAGTTAATGTAAAGTATTACACATAGGAAGTAAAAATATTAGGTTTGAATACACAATGGGCGGTCGAAAAATCGAGAGTACACCTTATGAGAAGGATTTAGGAGTCATAGTGGACTCCAAGCTATCAACTTCCAAACAGTGTTCAGAAGCCATTAAGAAGGCTAACAGAATGTTAGGTTATATAGCACGATCTGTGGAGTACAAGTCCAAGGAGGTTATGCTCAACCTTTATAATGCACTGGTGAGGCCTCATCTTGAGTACTGTGTGCAGTTTTGGTCTCCAGGCTACAAAAAGGACATAGCAGCACTAGAAAAGGTCCAGAGAAGAGCGACTAGGCTGATTCCAGGTCTACAGGGGTTGAATTATGAGGAAAGATTAAAAGAGCTGGGCCTTTACAGTTTAAGCAAAAGAAGATTAAGAGGTGACATGATTGAAGTGTTTAAAATTATGAAGGGAATTAGTACAGTGGATCGAGACTTGTATTTTAAAATGAGCTCATCAAGAACACAGGGACACAGTTGGAAACTTGTTAAGGGTAAATTTCGCACAAACATTAGGAAGTTTTTCTTTACACAAAGAACGATAGACACTTGGAATAAGTTACCAAGTAGTGTGGTAGACAGTAAGACGTTAGGGACTTTCAAAACTCGACTTGATGTTTTCTTGGAGGAAGCAAGTGAATAGGACTGGCGAGCTTTGTTGGGCTGAATGGCCTGTTCTCGTCTAGATTGTTCTAATTGTTCTAATTGTTCTAATTGTTCTAATTAGTATCACCTTCCACGATGTCTCCCTTCGTAAGAATTACATTAAAAATGTACAGTTTAAGTATTGAGGTTCATTGAAGTCGATGATGTAGTTGTACACCCAGTCTTAATACACTGCAAGATACAGATGAGCTACAGTGATGTGCTCTCAACACACAAGCTGTCATCATATAAAGTTACATTGTGACAAAATCAAAAAGTGGGACATCTGGGTCATGTCCTGTGTGGAAACATGAGAGCCAGGAGTGTATCACTGCCATTCAGAACACCTCAGTCATTAACTCACGAATGGAGGTGTCACCCCCGATGACATGGCCAGTACTCTAAGCAGACTCCACCTCACACTTTATGCTGCTATCTGATCTACTTCACGCATGCATGAATAATTTACGGTGTAAACACGCATGTCACTACCCGATTGGTACTCCACCTGGATTTACACCCCACAAGGGGTACATTAGTGACCATAATGAGAATATTATGGAAGGACTAGCTGGTTCTGCATGTATTCATTGTACCTTGTGCTGGATTAAGCTTGCTGTGCTCCTCGCTATACACCACAGATCGGGTAGTGACAGGGACGGCCTCCCAAGTGTATAGCGCTAGCTGCTTGCATCACAGATTCTGTGGGGATGCATACGTTAACTTCATGTACTCAAAAGCTCAACCAGCAATTTAGCATTTCAAAGTACCATCACAGAACAAGACAGCCACCAAGACTACAGCTCAGGTCCCTTTATGTAGCTTTGATTTCTTTTCCTTTCTTTGTGAGCACTCATGTTTATATATGCTTGTAAATACTGTAATAGAACTTCCTCGAGTTGGGTCAATACAGGATAAAATAAGAGAAAATGAACACCACTGCGAACAGAGTTCCACTTCAGATGTCCATCTCTTATATCTAATATCTAAATATATAAGGAATGCTTTATTGAGGATTTGAATACAAGTGTCTTTTTAAGTTATCATTCACAAATAGCGGATGCGTTATATCAGAGTGTTTAGATGAATGTCAGCATGTTGATTTCAATTGCGTTAAGTTCTTTCTCAAGTCGTGTCACAAATTCCAAACAATGCTGTGACTCTGTGAATCTGTGACCAATCAGATTCTAAATTTAATTCAGTTCATCGTATTTCCTGATTGTGATGTCTGTTCAAGTGAAATGCCATTACATAAATACACACAAAGCTGAAGTCATTATGAAGTTAAATGGGGGACATGTGTGAGGGTCTACGTAACAAAGAATCAAGGCGAATAAAAATATCTCATGTTGTTGGGAAAGGTCACCCAAAAACCCTTCCATGATAAAACATACGGCATACAAGGGCAGAACAGAACATAACAGGCAATGCATGACATGTTTTAGCGTGGAGTACATCACACCCTGCATGTGCTGACACCAATAAATCGGACTCATTGGGAAGCCTGCGTTTCATTAACAAAAGCCAGACGTGATATTTCAGAAACACAAAGCAAACACACAGTAGTCTTATATACAATGTATTTACAAATATGTTTGTTACTCTGTATTAAGGGAAATATATGTTTAATCTTATTTCAAATCTAATCCTAAAAACATGTATATGACATATGTAAATGTATACTCAGCAAAAAAAGAAACTTCCTCTGACTTTCAACTGTTTTTATTTTCAGTAAACTTAATGTGTAAATATTTGTATGAACACTAAAAGAGTCAACACCATAAGACATAAACTAAAAATGTTTCACAATGTGTCCCTGAATGAAGGGAGGCTCAAAATCAAAAGTACCAGTCAGTATGTGGTGTGGCCACAGCTGCTTGAAGTACTGCAGTGCATCTCCTCCTCATGGACTGGACCAGATTTGTCAGTTCCTGCTGTGAGATGTTACCCCACTCTTCCACCAAGGCACCTGCAAGTTCCTGGACATCCCGGGCAGTTGTTGTGGCCATCCTGTACCTGTCACGCAGGTGTGATATTCGGATGTACCGATCCTGTGCAGGTGTTGTTACACGTGGTCTTCCACCGCGAGGATGATCAGCTGTCCTTCCTGTCTCCCCTGTAGCGCTGTCTTAGGCGTCTCACAGTGCGGACATGGCAATTTATTGCCCTAGCCACATCAGCAGTCCTCATGCCTCCCTGCAGCATGCCTAATGCACATTCACGCAGATTCATGCAGTGTGAAACGGCCCTCTGCCTGTAGCAGCCGCACGTCCTCCTTCTGTGTGCAGACGAGCTGCGCCATGGAAAGTGCGCTTACAGTTAAATCATACAGCATTAATAAGGTAAAAAATAAATTATTCTATAACACTTTTAACATAAAGAACATGATAAAAAACAAAAGAAAAATCATGTTAGAGTGTCTCTTATTTGATCTTTTTACTTTTTGTGTTCTCCTTGTATGTTGCATCAACACTACAAAGACAAATTGATAATCAATATTAGTGCACCAGGCCAGAAAAGAAAACTCTGGGAAGGGAGACACTTCCAACATCTTCATCAGTGGACCAGATTATGTAACCTGCAACTCTGTGGTTAGGGGAAAAGAAGAGACGTCAGGGGAATAAATAAAATAAAACTCAGTGCAAAGTGGAGAAACCTGAGACGAGAACTGACACCAGAGAGCAAAGTCAAGGAATTTCACCTCAAAATGACTTCAGCTGTGTGTATTTATATAATGGCATTTCACCTGAACAGACATCACAATCAGGAAATACGATGAACTGAATCAAATTTAGGATCTGAGTGGACAGTCACAGCATTGTCTGGATTAGTGACACGACTTGACACAAAGAACTTTCATGTGTTTGAAATCAACATGCGGAGGTTTATCGAAACACACGGGTATCAAGCATCAGGTCTTTGTTAATGATCACTTAAAGAGACACTTGTGTTCAAATCCTCACTAAAGCGTTCATTACAAAGAAATAAAATATCAAAACACAGGACTGAGCGCACACCTCTGTATTGTGTCGTTAGATTTTTAACTCTCTTACACTTTCTGTGTATGAAGTAGCAGGAGCCATTGTGCTCTACAACAACCCACAGCCATTTGAAAAATATACAGTAAGTGAAAGAAAGCCATAAGAATTTATGTTGTGTCTATAAAAAGGAAGACAAGTGAACTTACACAATATTTATCTGAGCATAAATAACAAGAATAAACGACTGAGTGAAATGGCAGGGATGAAAAGTGAAGAAGTTCAGGGCAACCCGATAGGAGAACTTGAGAACTTTAACCTCAAAATGGCTTCAGCATCATACAAAGGATAATGATAATAACACTTAAATTAAGAAATAAACCATGAAACAAAGTATAAACATATGAAATAAAGTATCAAGAATGATATTAGCCTTGATGAGGGGTAATATATAAAATGACATTTCATGTTAACACTCCTGAAATAAGATCACTGAATCAAATGCATTAATGTCCAAAGTTAGAATGTTCAGTCGATAGTCAGAGCACTGCCTCAGATTCATAAAATACAACTAAAGAATCAAGATCCTAAATTAAAAACTCTAACTTGATAGCATCGCTGTGATGATAAATAAAGGAGTTTCCTATTCAATAATTTTATATTACCAGATGCTTCATCATTTCACCGATGTCCTTTGTTGTCATGTTCTTCCTTACATTTTCTAATCTCATTTTTCAAATAAGCGGCTGTGTTGACTGGCAGCACTGGGCAGTAACCCACCAAGAGTGACTTGTGCCAGGGATTTCAATGTCATTTATAACAAATCAACTCACCGACATGTCAGACGATTTGCAGACACAATCTGACAGAGTGGAGCAAAAGTGACAGCAGTGCTTAGCAGTCCTGTTGGTTTATTATGGGGCTGATTATCAGACATTTTAAGAATGAAACTCAATTCATATAAAGAATATTGATGTGCAGTAATAAACACAATCAGAATACACTGATAACAATAATAACTAGCCGAAGTCCAATGGAGCATACAGTGGTGTAAGAATAGGAATGGAAAACAGTCAGAAATGAATTGAGAAATCAAGAAGAAAGAAATACTTCTTGAAAGGCAGTTGTGAATAGGTGTTTTGGGGGAGACGACAGATAATGAGTCGAAAGATCTAACCCTAGAAAAAGCCACGTACAACTGACCATGGCTGAAGACTGGTTGTTGTAGAATAATACAAATCTTTGCAAACGTTTGTCCTTGGGACTTGTTGATAGTCATGGAGAAGGCGAGTCTGAGTGGGAATTGTGTGTGTTTAAATTTAAAAGGAGATTGGTGTCAGAAGGAAGGAGAGAGATTCTGGGAATGAAGATTGTTTCAGAATTTTGGATAGCGATCAGTTTGCACTCAATAATATGTGTATGCATTCGAGTAACGATGAGTCTTGTTCCGTTGCAAAGATCTTTTGATGGCATAATATTTCGGAGGAGCATAGCTACGGCTCCTACCTTTAGATGAAGGATATGGGGAGGCATGCCAGTTGGTGTGAGGGTGTGTAAAAACTCCTGTGGGTACATTAGTTGATCATTAGGATGGTCACTGACTACTGTATCTACACTCTTGAAGGTCACTTTTCACCTTGTATAAGATCAAGAAGTTTGTTGTTAATATGTAGAGAATCGTCATTTGTGACGCTCAGTATTGCTCTTGCAGCAAGTTCTTGGGGAGTCACAGTCGATAAATTAATATCACCGTAAAGTTGAGCAACTGGGTCTTGTTGTGGTAAACATTGAGAAGGTAGTTCTGCCGTGTCTCCAGTTTTACCTTCCCCAACTTGAAGAAGCCATTGAACAAATTGAGTTTCACTTTTCTTTGAGAGCTCTCATATTTTTGTGAGTTTTAGGACCTTCATTTCGTTCCACAGCCTGTGCTTGTTGATGCAAGAGGCAACGGAGAGGGCTCGAGAACCACGGAAGACAACAGGCAGTATTTTATGGAAATCTCCATTGAGAAGAATGGTTTTATTACCGAAAGGTGCATTTTGCTGAATGAGATCTCGCAGTAGTCTGTCAACAGCTTGAAATGCATAACAATGTGTCATTGGTGCTTCATCCCAGATGATCATTTTCACTTCAAGTATATTATTGGCATCGTTGGTATTTGGCTTCACATTGCAGGTTAATGTTGGTGTGATTTGAAGAGGTATTTTGAGCACGGAATGTGCAGTACGGCCGCCAGGTAGCAAAGGTGCTGCGATTCCAGTCGAAGCTAACGCTAGTGCCACGTCTCCTCTACCTCTCACAGAATGAATGAGGTTTTTGTATACAAAGGTGTTGCCTGTTGCTGCGGGGCCATCAAGAAAGAAACCTTTCTTGGAATGAACAGGTGGATTGTATATTGCCTGCAGTACTGTTTGTACGAGTGTTCGCTGATCGTCGTTGAGTTTTTGTGTGTAATCTGAAGTTACTTTTTGTTCACGGAGAATGTCAGCACAGGTTGGAGTATAAGGTGGGATGAATTCGGTGACTGGGAGATGAAATTGTTGAAGAGTCATACCATAGCATTTGAGTATTTCATTAATTTCCGAGAGAGCGTGCATTGGGGCAGTGTCAGTGGAATATTTAGTAAACAGGTCTTCACAAATTGCCAGTTTATGTGTTTGCCATAGGTCCGGGATGTTGACAGGTTCCCCAAAGGCACAAATGATAGCAAAGAGTTGTCTCATATGTACAGGCATCTTAGTTTTTGTAGCTTCATAAAAAGTGTCATGCCAAATCTTGTCATCATTAAGGAGCCCTAACTCTTAACATGCTGCTTTAAATGAGCTGTATATGTTTCTATTAATGGTTCTAAGCTCCTGGAAAGTAGTAGTTCCTAGAAACAGAGTTAAGAAGGTGCGTAAGTAGTAGCGTTCAGAGTCTTGAATAGAGAAATTTGGCATTCTACCTATAGCGTTACTTTTTCTGAGTCTTCGATTCCACACTCTAGCCTTGGAATCGAAAGTATAATAGTGTGTAATGTCTAGTGGAGTGGAGTGATTTCACATGAGTATCCATCTTATTTAGGTCAAACCATGCTGTTAGCTTGGTTTTTCTCATTGCTTCCCGATTTAAGGTTTCTTCTTCGAGACCTTCACAAAACAGGAAATTTGTTATTCGTGAAGATGGACAGGTAATTGTATGATTGTGTGAGATTTGTTTGACATA
>NW_024381450.1:0-38480 GCF_016835505.1 Polypterus senegalus
GATTGTCTTGACCAGGACCACACCTAAATGCATTGCAGAAACTGCCGCAATTGGTTGATTAGATAATTGCATTAATGAGAAATTGAACAGGTGTTCCTAATAACCTTTAGGTGAGTGTATATTGAATAATAAACAGAAAAGAAAATACGCACACAGCTGACAGCAATGTGGCGAAAAACATTGTGTTTTTGTTAATTAGTACACTATTTACTAATGTCGCTAGAGTCGGAGCAGTAAGCTAGATGTAGTATTATAACGTCTGCTGTAATGAGAATATTATGGGCCGGCATTTGGGTTTTTCATTACGGACACGCCCATAGAAGCGTGTCATGAGCATGAGGCGGGCTATGCAGTGTCGCAATGGATGTGGCCATCCCCGGCATAAGTCCGATTGACATTGGCGGCAAAGGGCCACCAATTTTCTCTGTCCAGGGCCGCCACGAGCCTAGAGCCGCCCCTGCTAGGGCTACACTACTGGCGGCCAGTGGGCAGAACTGACCCTCACGAGTAGTAATAACTCACATATTTTCATGTTTTTTGCTCTAGTTTTATGTAATTTTGCTTAGTATTGTAAACTAACAGTTAGTGCAGACTACAGCTGAAGATCTGAAGTGAACGCAAGTTGGTGAGTTGTTTGTTAACATATTTTTGTGATTTTGAGTTTGTAAAATTAGTGTTTGTCAGGTGGTTTTGCATATCGGTTTATTTTACAATATAAACTTTGAAGTAAACTTAATAAAGTAAAATTAGATTTTGGAGGATTTGTTTTCCAACTTGAATTACTGAGCAATGAATTCAACGTAACGCTTTGTATTTCAGTTCACACAAACAGGACTTTGCGTTTGTTTACTTAACCTACTCTTACAACATTGAGAATCCCTAGAATACCCAAATGGAGTTGATTGAACTGCAGTCAGATTCTATTCTGAAGGCAAAATACAACAAAGTTGGGGTGCCAGGCTTGTTGTATGCTTACCCGCACCTCGTAGGTGCAGATCCGTAAGTTGGCATTGAGAGTACTGTCTATGTTCGGAAGCACTTACCTTTATGAGCAATTGTTTTCGTTAATGAAAGCTACCAAAACCCCACATCGCTCAAGACTTACCGTCGAGCACCTTTCATCCCTCATAAAAGTTGCAGCTGCACAAGATTTCAAGCCTGATATTGACGAACTGGTTACTAACAAGAGATGCCAAGTGTCGGGACAAAAGAAATAGATCTCACACTGTAAGACTCCTATATAAGGACCTAGCTAAGAGGATAAGACTCTAATTATGCGCTGTTGTATGGAGATTGTATGGAAATAAATTGCTTTTCTTTAAACTTTAAGTGTTACATTTTTAAAGTTTTTCAGTATGTAGAAAGCTACATTAACTTTGTATAATAGTATTTGCTACAGTAAGTGCCAGGTATGCTTGCGTATGGCAGTCAGGCGCCCACCAATGGTAGTGAGTTTGACATGCCTGATCTATATGTGCACTGTCTTTGTTTTAATCAGTGAGTGCATTGGCAAGGACAGGATTAAATCAAATGTAATTAAGTAGTGATTGGAAATAACTTCATTTAATTGAGCATTATTTAAATTTTGAATTTCAACTTTGTAAGTTATCATTAAATCTAATGTGTGGTTATGATTATGAGTTGTACAGTACATTTAACAATCTGATAAAATCTTACTGAATTTAGCAAATAAGTAAAACAATTGCTAAAAGTGTCAGTTTCCACATCAATATGTACATTAAAATCCCCCATCAGTACTACGTGATCATAATTTATAGCCAAATCAGATAAAAAATTGCTAAATTCAGTCATGAACAATGAATATGGCCCTGGTGGTCTGTAGACTAGCACTATAATTGTGTTGGAATCTGTTTTCATATTTAAAATGAATACCTCAAAGGATGTAAAGTCACTTAAATATTTAGAAGTGATTTGCATTTTGTTACAATGAATTATTCCAAGGCCTCCTCCTTGACCAGAATCTCTAGACTTATGAAGGAGGAGTATCCATCTGGTGACGCCTCAGCTAGGGGAACAGTGTCACATTTACTAAGCCAGGTTTCAGTGAGAAGACACAGATCAGATTTTGTACTTCATATATTATTATTTACCAAAAAAGCTTCGGTGCCAAGAGAGCAAATGTTCAATAAGCAGCATTTAAAGCTGCATGCTTCTTTCTGAACTGCTGATATATTTATTGTTTTAATTTGAAGTAAATTTCTATTACAGATGCCCCTGGTGGAGGGTCTGACTTTATCCCTTGGTCTAATTATACACCTTATTTTTATGACAATTCATTATAAAGATTTCATTTTCAAGCAAGTCAGATTTAATTTTTATTTTTTATTTTCATATTCTGTGTAACCTTGACCTGCACGGTGACCCCTAAATGTTTAGTAGAGTACTGGAAATGGAAGAACAAAAGACTGTAAATGGAAGGGGCAGGAATGGCGATCAGGGGCTGAATTATGAAGAAAGGAAAAATCAGTTTGGTGATGAAGTGTGACAGAGGATTTATTCTAAATTAAAGAGGTGGACAGTGACAATAAAAGGGGCCATTTTAATAAAGCCAGCGGTCAGTGTGGACAGTCCATTAGAACTCTGAGCTCAACAATGACAAGCACTGGGGTTTGCAGTGCTGTGTGTCACAATAACCGGCAGAATGTAATCAGCGCCACCTACAGCCCCCATAATAGGTGTGTATCTGGACTGGCCTGCTGGATCGCTCTCATTTCATAGCGTCTCACACACAATGACCCTCCTGCACAGGTTCAACACCTCCTTCACTGAGCCCCTCTATCCAGGGTTTGGGTTTGGTCTTCACTCCAGCGTAACAATCAGCTATCTGACACCATGTGACCACTGACCAGTACCCTCCACCGGTCACTTGATGTCCCCACAAGCGTAGGTCATCTTTGCGTTTGTAGTTTGGGGTCAAAATGAATTTCACAGGATTTGGGGGGGCAGCACGTCTGTGACTGAATTTGGTGTTGAGAATGCAGGGTGAGTGCAGCTGTCATGGCCTCCATTGTTATTGGATTTGAGGGGCCAATCAGGCTGTGTGTGTGTGTTATAGTGAGGAGTGTGACAGAGTAATGTGGATGTAGCAGCAGTTAGGTGTTTGGTTTGCAGTGCACAGTGAAATATAAGCGTTTGTTTTAGAAATGTCATAAAGAGATGGCTGAAATGGTCAAATAAACAAGCAGAATGTTTCAGGTGGATGCCGAGTAGGTAACTGGAACTCTGTGATGTTCTTTCATGCCGCTAGTAAGTCTTGCCAGTTTGCACGTATACAGTTTTTATAACAGGATATGTGCTGAATTCAAGTGATATTGAAGAACAAGGACATTATGGAGAAAGACCTTAATCTTAGGGTGGTTGTAAGTCAGTCAGTCATTACCCATCCTGCTATATCCTAACAGTCATGGGGGTCTGCTAGAGCCAATCCCAGCCAGCATAAGAGCGCAAGTCAGAAACAAATCCCGGGTAGGGCACCAGCTCACTTCAAGGCACACACACACACCAAGTACACACTAGGGACAATTTAGGATCACCAATGCAGCTAACCTGCATGGCTTTGTGGGAGGAAACTGGAGCACCGGAGGAAACCCGCAGACACGGGAATATAGGATATACTGACATGGAGCAAAGTGACATCCATTATATTTTTAGGTTAATTTATCAAATTATCAGCTGTGTCAGCGGAGATCCCTGTGTGTTTCTGCTTTGTCTTCCCTTTTTCTCTTATATGTCAGACAATAAAATCAATTCATTTCATTTTCATTGTGTTTCTGCATTCATGATGGTGTCCCATTTCTCATAATATTATTATTATTTTAAAAAATATTCCTTCTATACATTAATTGATATTCTTCATAACTGTGGGCCCCCGGGCTAACCCTAAAATACTGTTGTGATTACCTCTTCAGGTCTTAAACATTTCTCTTTGAACCCTGAATGTTTCATTTTATTTGTATTTAGATCTTCTTAAAATTCCCACTTTTGGACTCACCCTTGCCACACAGCCGATGAATGTGATTGGTTTGTAAAGACTTATTTATAAATGTCAACCTAAATTAGTGTAAAAGTCTTATAAAGCCCCTCTACATTGGTCTGTCATGTGACGGCTCTCTTTTTAGGCTTCTGTCCTCCTCGACTGTCCCTCCCCAGTATCTGATTGGACAGTATTGGCTGTCAGCTGACATCACTAAATGACTTCTTCATTATCAGAGTTAAGAACGGCTGTGTGCACTCAGCCCAGGCGTCAGCCATCAGATGACATCCAGAGGCGGTACAAGTTCATGGCTACTCAGATAAGGCCCCATCTCCAAAGCTCGAAAACAGAAGCATAATCCACTTGTTCTCAGCGGCACCTCCTGGTAGTTGGCACTGCACTGTGGATTTGATTTCACTTCTCCATTTTTTATTATTACATTGAACTTTTTCAGTTGTGATCTGTGGTTGAATTTGTTATCACCACACAGTACTGTTGCTACCTCATTCTGTTGTCTGCTGTTTGTATTCACTGGTGCAGAGATGATCAGTCCCTGTATGGCTGACGTCCTAGCAGTACAGTTTCTGAGTCCTTCCTGAAATCTTACGTGTTGCTGATGATGGCTGATACATGAGGACCACTTTCAACATTCAGAACAGATAAGAGGCTTACCACAAGTAGGCCAGTCATTTATGACTATGAAGGCCACTGATGTCTGAAAAGCGTTAACCACATTTAGGACAACAATGAGGTTTTTTCCTGCACCTATAAGTTGTTGAAGAAGATTCTTGCTGTTTGTGAAATATGTGTTGTATTCCAGTGTGAATTCATATGTGGCTCTGAGGTGACCTTACATCTAATCTGTTTGCCACTTTCAGTGTTTTCTACACTATTCTTATGTGCTTATTAACTACTTTCAACTGGAGTCCTTTACCGCATTCAGAAGATTTTTCTTTTTTTTTTTTGCCTGAGGATCGAATGGAAAGATCATTTGACATTTCTGAGAAAGGCTTTACTCCAATATGACTTTGCGTGTATCTCCGAAAACTTTTTCTGGAAGAGTACCATTTAGCACATTCAGGACAGGTGTACTGCTTCTCTCCAGTGTGAATTCTCATGTAATCAATAAGCGTCTGAGAAAATCTTACCACAGTCAGAACAGCTGTTTCTTACCAGAATTAATTATTTTATGATCGTGAAGAGAACTGTTATATGAGAATCGCATTCCAGATTCAGTATAACTTTAAGGCTTCTCTCCAGTATGACTTATGCTTATACAGAGAAGTAAGGTGGGAGAATTGTTTGCCACATTCCAAGTAAAGGTGAGGTTTCTCTCCGGTGTGAAGTCTGATGTGTAAACTTTAGGGTGCTTTGTTGTGAGAACTGCTTATCACATTTAGGACAACAATAAGGTTTCTCTCAATTATGAGTTCTGATATGGCACTGAAGTGTGCTTAAATATAAGAATTGTTTCTCACATTCAGAACAGCAATGCTATTTGTCTTCAGTATGGATTTTGGCACGTGGATAAATACCTTTCTGACTTGTATAACATTTGCCATATTCAGAAAATACATACTGCATTTTTCGCTCTAGTGGGAGTTTGTGTGTTTAATTGAAAAGAGCTTATGTTTAAAACTTTTTTCCACATTGAGAACAGCAATATGGTTTCTCTCGAGTATCAATTTCTGTGTGCCTTTGAAAACTGAGTTTGTCTGAAAATTTTTCGGAAGCGTTCTGGACAATAATGAGGTTTTACTCATGTGTGGATTCTTCTGTGCTTCTGAAGACTGCTTCTCAATGAGAACGACTTACCACACTCTGAACAGCAATGAGGTTTTTCTCCTCTGTGGCTTCTTCTGTGCGTCTGAAGATTGCATAGATGTGAGAACGACTTACCACATTCTGAACAGCAATGAGGTTTTTCTCCTGTGTGGATTCTTCTATGCGCTGAAGATGGCTTATACATGAGAACGACTTGCCACAATCTGGACAACAATGAGGTTTTTCTCCTGTGTGGATTCTTTCGTGTTTCTGAAGATTGCTTCTCATTGAGAATGACTTACTACATTCTTGACAGCAATAAGGTTTTTCTCCTGTGTGGATTCTTCTGTGTTTCTGAAGACAGCTTTTTGTTGAGAATGACTTACTACATTCTTGGACAGCAATGAGGTTTTTCTCCTGTGTGGATTCTTCTGTGGATCTGAAGATGGCTTCTATGAGAGCGATTTACCACATTCTGAACAGCAATGAGGTTTTTCTCCTGTGTTGCTTCTTCTGTGGATCTGAAGATAGCTACTCGTTGAGAATGACTTACCACATTCATGACAACAATATGCTTTTTCTTCTGTGTGAATCTTCATATGCTTATTAAGATCACTTTTTGTGTGTGAATTGTTTGCCACATTCCAAACAACATTTTCTTCCAGTATGAATTTGGATTTCTTTCTCCACTTGCTGTCCATCAGTTTCAATGGCTTCTGTCTGTGTTACTCGAGTAGCAGGGAGAGAACTGCACTGCAAAAAGGCTGCTGTCAGGTTCTCTGATCCTCTTGCTGATTTCTTCATACCTGTCTCTTTGTACTGAAGGAGAGGGTTGACCAAATGAAGGGGGACAGAAGCTGCCATTCTTCTGTAAATCTGAAAGAACACAAACATTTTAAATATTGTTTTTTCCCTGACACCTTTATCCAAGATGACTCACAACATTTGAGACACAATTGGTTTACATTTCTTTTGGTCTTCCAGGTGGTGCACAGGTAGGTCATGTAACATGCTTTCGGGTTTTGATGTCCAAATTCCTAACCACTACCCACCTTTTTAAAATGAATGAAACAGTACAAGTAAAGTGGTGGCACACTGGTTGGAGTTCCTTCCTCACAATGAGGTGCCATTTATGTTCTGGCCACTCCATGTGTGGTCTTTACATGTTCTGCTGCTGTCTATTCAATTTCTCCACCTTTCTCTCATATGGGAATGACAGGCCTGATCTGATTAACTGATGACAAATTAAAATCAGCCAATTTTCACTCCAAATGACTTGACCGATGATCAGCAATTAGCTGATCTTAACATCTGATCTTGAATGATAAAAAGCATGTAAGACAAAGTTCCAACATTACCAAAATACAGAAAAACGTCCTCGCCAATCTAACAGTTTTGTTGCCTTCCTACAAAGAGATAAATTTGTGGTTTGTAATATTTTTCTACAAAAAAGTTACTCATGGAACATTCTCTGCCAACACTTTCAACAATACAAACATTATTAGCATCTGAGAAGTCAACACACAAGGGACTGGTGTGAAGAACGAGGCTGTTCAAAGGCTGAGACAACCAGCAAGCTTAGTCTAGCTCAGTCACCTACTCTCACTCGGCCTCCAATAATGACATCACTTAGAAAACTCAACCTTATAATACTGACTGCAAGAACACCAAAGACTTACTGTAACAGCAAAAACAGTGGAATTTGCAAGCCTGGACAAACAGCCACTTTCAGTTCTGGAAGATGTCACCTTGTAGATCATTTAGATCCTCAATTCCATCTGCCAGTGAGTGTTTGTTGACTGATTTATTTGTATAATTAATTAACCTGGCATTAGCTATTTTGACTAAAATCCCTTTGATTAGACTTTCAGTGAATGTGTAGGTAGATGGGAGGAAATGGATGCAGAGTTTTACTGAGCTGGTACATATATATAAATCGTTATCAAGTGGACGTCGATTAGGAAGAAATTGTCATCAGCCCTGTTATTGGCTGGTTGGGTAGAATGGTATGTGCCTAGTTTTTAGACCTAAATAAAATAATACTAATTACGCATAATAAGCATTGAGTGTGAATAGTCACTATACAGTTACGAATTCTGTAACAGACATTACTATCTCCAAATTAAACAATGGTACAAGGACACGTATTTCACAGATGATTGCAAATCATCAAGCACATAGACTGCTCACTGCGGTGTCTAGACCACACAGATGCACTTTCGGACAGCTGAGAGATCCAAAGAAACTCCCCACCAGCAGAACTGCAGAATGCACAAAGAAATTGTCAATAAAGATAAAAACGATATTTGAGTCTGCAGCATCAGAGGTGAATCTTTATCTTTGTGAACCTTAAACCACAAGAGATGCTGGGCCACTGGCTTTCTGGAGGACCAATAAAAGTTGTCATCCTACCTGTGCCTCCTTATACGAGTGGGGACAGCGAG
This sequence comes from Polypterus senegalus, assembly GCF_016835505.1. Taxonomy (NCBI): domain Eukaryota; kingdom Metazoa; phylum Chordata; class Cladistia; order Polypteriformes; family Polypteridae; genus Polypterus; species Polypterus senegalus. The sequence continues at coordinate 8,203 of NW_024381450.1, forward strand.
GGTCTGCTCAGTACAGCAGCACACGTCATGGATGACAGGAGGACCAGACTGTCCTCAGAACATATAGATGCTTATAATCTTAGATAAGAATCTGAAGCATTCAGCAAGACTGTGTCGATTTCTTCTTGTCGGAGTCGACGTCTACAAATATTTAGTTGAACATTTTATTTTATTAGAAATGGGGAGTATGATTAAGACATGCCTTTTGTTTTGTTCCATTATATGTGCATTATGGGTAAATGTTCTTTGTGTATGCTGTATGCAGCACTTATTATGGAATGTGAAGTTTATGCATAGCTAAAATAAATTATTAAAAAAAAAAAGAAAATCAGTATTATTATTATTGATATCAGCAGATCCTAATGGATTGGAATGGGTGATCAATATCAGCTCTAAAGACTCTGATAAGAGTCTATCTACCCAATCATGTGCCTGAATTGGGGTTTTCCCTTCTTTATTGTAATATATTTGATGACATTTACATCCACTAGAACAGGGGTTCTCAAACTCAGTCCTGGGGGACCCCTGTGGCTGCAGGTTTTTGTCCCAACCAGATTCCTAATCAGTGACAACACCTGATAGCACTGATCTCATTTAATTAGCTGGTTTTATTTATCTTTTATTCTACAAAACGGATTCCAAAAAAGTTGGGACACTAAACAAATTGTGAATAAAAACTGAATGCAATGATGTGGAGATGGCAAATGTCAATATTTTATTTGTAATAGAGCGTAGATGACAGATCAAGCGTTTAATCCGAGTAAATGTATCATTTTAAAGGAAAAATATGTTGATTCAAAATTTCACGGTGTCAACAAATCCCAAAAAGTTGGGACAAGTAGCAATAAGAGGCTGGAAAAAGTAAATTTGAGCATAACGAAGAGCTGGAAGACCAATAAACACTAATTAGGTCAATTGGCAACATGATTGGGTATAAAAGAGCTTCTCAGAGTGGCAGTGTCTCTCAGAAGCCAAGATGGGTAGAGGATCACCAATTCCCACAATGTTGCACAGAAAGATAGTGGAGCAATATCAGAAAGGTGTTACCCAGCGAAAATTGCAAAACTTTGCATCTATCATCATCAACTGTGCATAACATCATCCGAAGATTCAGAGAATCTGGAACAATCTCTGTCGCGTAAGGGTCAAGGCCGTAAAACCATACTGGATGCCCGTGATCTCCGGGCCCTTAAGCGACACTGCACCACAACAGGAATGCTACTGTAAAGGAAATCACAGAATGGGCTCAGGAATACTTCCAGAAACCATTGTCAGTGAACACAATCCACCGTGCCATCCGCGTTGCCAGCTGAAACTCTACAGTGCAAAGAAGAAGCCATTTCTAAGCAAGATCCACAAGCTCAGGCGTTGTCACTGGGCCAGGGATCATTTAAAATGGAGTGTGGCAAAATGGAAGACTGTTCTGTGGTCAGACGAGTCACGATTCGAAGTTCTTTTTGGAAATCTGGGCGCCATGTCATCCGGACCAAAGAGGACAAGGACAACCCAAGTTGTTATCAGCGCTCAGTTCAGAAGCCTGCATCTCTGATGGTATGGGGTTGCATGAGTGCGTGTGGCATGGGCAGCTTGCATGTCTGGAAAGGCACCATCAATGCAGAAAAATATATTCAGGTTCTAGAACAACATATGCTCCCATCCAGGCGTCATCTCTTTCAGGGAAGACCCTGCATTTTTCAACAAGATAATGCCAGACCACATTCTGCATCAATCACAACATCATGGCTGCGTAGGAGAAGGATCCGGGTACTGAAATGGCCAGTCTGCAGTCCAGATCTTTCACCTATAGAGAACATTTGGTGCATCATAAAGAGGAAGGTGCGACAAAGAAGGCCCAAGACGATTGAACAGTTAGAGGCCTGTATTAGACAAGAATGGGAGAGCATTCCTATTTCTAAACTTGAGAAACTGGTCTCCTCGGTCCCCAGGCGTCTGTTGAGTGTTATAAGAAGAAGGGGAGATGCCACACAGTGGTGAAAATGGCCTTGTCCCAACTTTTTGGGATTTGTTGACACCATGAAATTCTGAATCAACATATTTTTCCCTTAAAATGATACATTTTCTCAGTTTAAACTTTTGTTCCGTGATTTATGTTCTATTCTGAATAAAATATTAGAAGTTGGCACCTCCACATCATTGCATTCAGTTTTTATTCACGATTTGTATAGTGTCCCAACTTTTTGGAATCCCGTTTGTACATTCAGAAAAGCACAGCAGCATGATTTTTACATTTATAAGAAATATTTCTTATAAATATTTCTGTTTTTACTATGAATTTAAATGTTTAACTCTCTTTTTATTATATTTCGCCCTTTCTCTGTGCAGTTTGCTCCCCTTCATTGAATCTTAATAATGAGAATTAAAAACAAGCAGAGCAGAAACCCAAGCAAACCACACTCAATCACAAGGTAGTAAATAACGGATTAATTAAACAGTTAGAACATCTAGAAAAGTAGAATGACAATTAAGATGAAAAAACTGTTAAAAAGAAAAAAATACATATAACTGCTTAGTACATTTTACTACTTTTTTTTTTTTTTTTTTTTTAACAAAGTTAGTTTTCTAATTTGTATAATTTTCCCAAAACAGGGAATCTAGGAAACAACAATTCACTTAATTAGCACAGGAGTCCAATTAAAACAGAGGCTGGTTGGAACAAAACCTGCAGCCACAGTGGGCCCCAAGTTCTGTGTTTAAGGAACAATATATTAATTAGAAAACTAAGTTTGCTAAATATATATATATATATATATATATATATATATATATATATATATATTAAAATGTACCAAGCAGTTATATAGGAATAATGCATTTTTTTCTTTTTAACAGTATTTTCATCTTGATTTTCATTCTACTTTTCTAGGTGTTGTAATTGTTTAAATAATCCATTATTTACTAATTAGTGGGTCTGACTCTAAAGTAGCTGCAGCCTATGGATGGATGGATGGATAGATAGATAGATAGATACTTTATTCAGTGTTTGCCTGGGTGTCTGCTCTGCTCGTTTTAAGTTGTCATTATTAAGATATAATGAAGGGAGGAAAACTGCACAGAGAAAGGGCAAACTTTAATGAAATCAATAAAAGAGTTAAGCATTGAAATCTAGAGCAAAAGCAGAAAAATGTATAAATGTCTTATAAATGTAAAAATCATGCTGCTATGCTTTTCTGAATGTCAAATAAAAAAAAAAAAAAACAGCTAATTAAATGAGATCAGTGCTATAAGGTGTTGTCACTGATTAGGAATCTGGTTGGAACAAAAACCTGCAGCCACAGGGGTTCCGAGGACCGACGTTGAGAACTGGGCCGGTTCTAGACAGGCATATATGAGGGGGCAGACAGAAATGTGAAGGCGGCACATGGTGGCAACAGAGTCGGGAAAGGGGTGGGGTGGTGGTGGTGTTGGGGGTGGGGGTGCTCTGGATTACTGTTTTTGTCATGTCATTGGATTGCACTTCGTCAGGCCTCTACCCTAAGACCTGTCCAACTTGGGTGTCCCACCTGAAGGCTAAGCTTCTGCTGGTGTAGCTCTTAGGGTCACTGAGACACGCAAACCCCCGTGACCACAATAAGGTGGCAATCCCTCAGGAGGAAAACTGAAAAATAAAACAACAAAAAATAAAATAAAATATTCCTCATCAGATTATAACAACTAAAAACATGACATTTACCTTTAACTGGATGGCCTATATCAAATATATTCGAACCCAACAATAACACTTCTCACTTTGCCAATATTAACAAAACTAAAAGGGTAGGCCAAGTTATAAAAAAAAAAATCAATTCACCAAGTCTTGAAAAATAAAACTGAAAAATAGAGGAAAAAAAATAAAATAAAGAATAAAATAAAATATTCATCCAGATTACAACCAACAACATAAAATTTATCTTACTTGGATGGCCTAATTCTCAAATAAATTTGCAAAATAAAGTAAAAATAAAATAAGACCTCTCAATATAGCCAATATTTACAAAACTAAAAAGGGTTGGCATAGTAATTTAAAAAAAACAATTCACCATGTCTTTCCCTACAATTCTCAAACTAATTTGTAGAACACAAGAACAGATTTATAACAGAACATTTTAACTTTTTTCTTCTTTTTTTTTGTCTTTTTTGTCTTGTTTTAAGCTTGTTTGTTTTGTAAGCCACTGAACTCTCTGTTTGTAACTGAACAGCTCCGCTCTCCTTTCTCCTCAATCCACTCTACAACAACAGTCTCCTGTTTCCCTTTGCAGAAACTCTTCCAAATTCATCATATCCAAGTTATTTGTTATGGACTTCTCATGGGCCAAGATCACCAAATTCCTCTTTCTTTTATGTAACATGGTGTGATGATAGGGGTTAGGACCCGTGACAAAGTGGAGAAGGAACTCTCACACGATGCTGAAGACACACCAATTACCAGGGCTGTTACGTATAATTTATGCAACTCAGGAAAGGCTTCCTTGTACTCCTGCAGGAGTTTACACACAGTGGACAGGTCTGTTTCCTTTGGACATTTTTTGAACAGCATCTGTTTTGCAACAATAACTTCATTTTTCAGATTTACAACATCTGCTACAGTGCCAGCCATCACAGCCAGAGGGTGCAACAGGATGGGATCTAGAAATGCACTAGATTTGGGTGCAAGACTAGATGTGGCTCTCATCAGGTCAATATTCTTGTGTGAAAATCTAGTTTCCATTTCTGAAATGGCCCTGTCAAGGATTTTGAGCAAGGATCTTTTCAGAGACTGATGGGGGGAAATGGTAGGGTCACCAGAGTCTGTATGGCCCAAAGTTGAGAGCACAACACTTTGACCCAGGTGTTTGCTCATTGTTCTCCTTCTCTTTGTTGGATGTGACTCATCCTCAGCAGGAGATGACACTCCCCAACAGTCATCCTCACGGATGTTTTTTAAGGAGTCCAGTGCTGCACTAACAACCTCAGAAGCACTGCACAGATCAACTAGACTGATACTGTAGAATAGCATTTGCTGGTTTCAAGACACCAAGCACCCGTACTTGGAACTTTCCAATCTCAAAGAAGTGATGCCTCTTAATTTGGCATAGCAGGCCTGATTCCTCGGTGCACAGGTCAACTGCAGCATCATCATCCTCTGTCATCTCAGATAGGATACTAAGGATTTGTTCTTGATTGTCCACAGTGCACCTTGTCACCTCACCTCATAGTGGCTTGTCCATCTGATCTCAAGCAGCCTTTTTAGACAAGGCGCATCATGTTTATTGAGCACATAGTGGTGGTGAACAAAGTTGTAGAGTGAACTAGATAGGCTAAAAAATCTTGTTGCACACGGCTCACTCTTCATGGCATGCACAAACACTAAGTGCAGTTGGTGGTTGTAGCAGTGGATGTATGGGACATATCTGTCAAGCCTCTTTTGGAGCAGAGCTTGTACACCACCTCTAACCCCATCATAACACTGGCTCAGTATACTGTCAGCACTGTGGCCAGAATCACAAAGGTGTAACAGCATCTCAGAGGTGATGTACTCTGCATCAAGTTGTTACAAGTCAAGCAACCCAATAAGATGCTCCTCTGGCATGGAATTTCTGACAAACCGTATTATCACAGACACATTTTCCACATTGCACCTATCCCTGGTCCCATCACTTTTGAGGCAAAACCCTGCAGAATCAGCACTTTCATATTTTTTCCTGACTTCTCCAAGCACCATGTCAGCCAGTGTTTGGATAATTTCAATTTGGATATCCTTAGATGTGTATTTTGCATTTTTTTGGGATACCCTTAGCAATGCTTGCTAGCTTCTCATCCTTCTCTAAGGTATATTCCATCAGTTTTAGAAAAATACCTGAAGCAATGTCATCATCATTACCCGCTGCATCATGTCTCAAGGTTTCTGCAGTCCCACGGAGCCCCAACTCATTTACACAGAGAAACCTTACAGCACTACCAATACACTTGACATAGTAATGGTTTTTATCAAGTTGTGTTTTACCAGCCAACATTGAATCCACAGTCCCCCTGTGGCCACTCAGTCCAGATGGTTGAATCATGCACATGGTTGTGGCTGGACACATGCCTCTGTAGCCCCTTGTCTCGATCAAGTGCTGCTTTCCAGTTGTTAAAACCAGTTAAGGTAAAAACTACATCCCTCTCATTAACTGTGCTGCCATATTTCCAACATGGGAAACAGAAGCTTACTTGGTAACTACCCAGTATTGGCTGGGATGGTGTATTGCCATTTAAGTCACTGGGTAGCTGAGCGGTTGCTTTGGGGCAGCAATTGTTGGCAGAGGTACAGGAGAGGCAGTGCCTGTTGATGCCACAGGAGTACACATGCTAGCTGCTGTCTCTGATCGTTGCTACTGTTATTGGTACAGCCAGGAGCAGCGTCACACTTTTTAAAAGCTTGGGAAAAAGGATGCATCTCACAGCATTAACTTTCCCTTTGTGAGCTGCTGGAAGCTGGGGAGGAAAGTAATTAAGCTTTACTAAAATCGCTGGGATTACATCAGTATATGAAACGAGAAAACTGTTGAGTGCAGAGTTGAAAGCTGGGGCGGGGCTTTGTGTCGGGGTCTGACAGACAGACGCGGGTCCATGCAGCAGACAGGCTCACAGTGGTGCTTGTGGGATCGAGAAAGAAACACTTCTCTACTAGACTGAAACTGTGAGAAGAACAATGGACTAGTCCCCCATTGAATGTACAAATATAGATGGACTTTTTAGTTATTGTTAATTATCTCACGAGTCGCTATGATTTTGACGGCAGAGATTTGCTGCTTCCTCAAAGCCTCCCGCTGCTGCGCAGCCCTGCCTACTGAGAAACCTGACACCGGGTCATTTGCATACTAACAGTGATTGGATGTTTAGCTGGGGGAGAGTGAGTGGGGGATCTCTGCGGAGTGCACACAAACAGAGCACGGAGGGAAAGAGCGAACAAGAGGTGAAACCTATCATCTCATTTGTGCCTTTTCCTGTGGATTTTTCAGCTACTGTAGTAAACCTTGTCCATATTCAGTTTGTTGGTAATCTATTATTTTCTTTCTCAACTTCTAAAAGTTTGATTTAAGGGGGCAGGACGTTTATTTAAGGGGGCATTGCCCCCTCTTGCCCAGCATAGAGCCGGCCCCGGTTGAGAACCCCTGCTCTAGAACCTAATTTGGACTAAAAAAAAAAACACACAAATGTATCCGCTTGTGTTAGGGGGTACAGTGTTTAGCTCAGCTGCTTTATTGTTCAGGTGTCCTGGGGTCAAATCCTGCCCACAGTTGTTCTACACAGGGACTCTGAATGGTATTTCTGGTTATTCTGGTTCTTCCTCTCATCCCCTAAAAACATGCAGGTGAAGTGGAGTGGTGACTCCAAATTGACCCGATGTGACAGTGGGAGACAGAAGGGCCCAAGATCATCTCCAAGTGAAGATTTGAAACCACAGCCAACTTGTCCAGGCCATGCTGCCCCAGCAAGTTCAGGCAGAGAGCAGAACACAAGAAGGTGAAAGAAGACCCTGAGACCCCCTGAATGTCATCATGGCTCGTACAGGTAGCTCTTGTCACTGTTAACGTCAAAGTGCATGAGATTACCATTAGAAAGATGAGGCACATATTAGGTGTGCACTGGATTGAGCAAATTCACTCTTATTTAGTGCACAGGGCTAAGGATTTTATTCTTATTTATTTATTTGTTTTTGTGGACATTTCCGCCTTGACTGCCACACAATTTAAGAAAATTACACATCTTTAAAAAAATATGACTTTTGATATTCTCATTGAACGTAATGTGCTGTTGCCCTAACATAACTCACAGCTTCAGTCAAAGCTTCCTGATGTTCAAGTCATGCGCTGAACACTTTAGATTATTTCCTTATTCACTGAAGTTTTTCTAATTTATCATTTATTAGGTAACCTACTGTTTGTTATCATGGGCCTGAGCAGGTGGTCTTTTTCAAGTTCAATTAACCGTGTTCCCCACTCTCATTTCAATCTTCTAAAAACATCAAATCACCCACCGTTAGAATTTATAAATGCTCTCTTTCTTTTATATTTAATCACATTACTCACTTATTCCAACACTCTCAGGTGACTCTGCTCCTTCTCTCCCATTTCTCTCTGTGATTTTCTCTTCAGACTCAGGTAACTCTGATTTCAGCTCTACAGAATTCTCCTGTGTAGCCAGTCGTCCTGTATTAGTGGACCAGGGCTGTAAACTAGATGGAGATTCTTCACAGGCCTCTTGCTTGAAAAATATCCTCAGTTTCATGCTTTTGAAGTTCAAGACCAATGGAGAAATCATTCAAATCCTCAGATTTAATGGTAACAGCCACCCACTTGCAATCCTCCTCCTCTTTAAAAACTGAAATTCTTTCTTCGTGATCCTCCAGTTTCACACACACATCCTCTGGTGTGAGCCGCTCACAGTCCTCTTCTTTAATGTCCACCGTTCTTTCATCCACGCCATCTTCTTTGGCAGAGGCCATGCTCTGTGGAAAACTCTTCTCTCTCCTTAAGTGTCTGCCCTTCTCTTCTCAGATTCCCTTCTCACATGGACAGCCCTGAGCTGGAGGCCATTAGACACCTCAGTGTATGGCCAAGTGAAATGGAAAAGCCCTGTGAAAAAAGTGTAGAATTAACTTCATAAAGTCAGTAAAAATAATGAGCACACTTCAGGGTCACAGTGACCTCCATGAGGTTTGTTCAAAGTCACATTTTTCTTGATTTCCTCCTCTGCCTCACAGTTTAAAATTACAAACCAAACAATTCCGATGTGATCAACGTGCATTGCAGACCCTCATTAAAGGGATTTGCATACATTTCAGTGCCACCAGGTAGATATGACAACACTTTATCTACACGGCACCATCATGTTTGGACACAGCAATGGCAGGTCTATTAAAGCCGTCATATTTAGGGCTTTGTTGGATATCCTCGCTGGACTTGAACTGTGCGGGAGCTTCATTCTTTTAAGTTGTTATATTCTATATCTTATATACACTCACCTAAAGGATTATTAGGAACACCTGTTCAATTTCTCATTAATGCAATTATCTAATCAACCAATCACATGGCAGTTGCTGCAATGCATTTAGGGGTGTGGTCCTGGTCAAGACAATCTCCTGAACTCCAAACTGAATGTCAGAATGGGAAAGAAAGGTGATTTAAGCAATTTGGAGCGTGGCATGGTTGTTGGTGCCAGACGGGCCGGTCTGAGTATTTCACAATCTGCTCAGTTACTGGGATTTTCACGCACAACCATTTCTAGGGTTTACAAAGAATTGTGTGAAAAGGGAAAAACATCCAGTATGCGGCAGTCCTGTGGGTGAAAATGCCTTGTTGATGCTAGAGGTCAGAGGAGAATGAATGGGCCGACTGATTCAAGCTGATAGAAGACAAACTTTGACTGAAATAACCACTCGTTACAACCGAGGTATGCAGCAAAGCATTTGTGAAGCCACAACACGCACAACCTTGAGGCAGATGGGCTACAACAGCAGAAGACCCCACCGGGTACCACTCCTCTCCACTACAAATAGGAAAAGAGGCTACAATTTGCACGAGCTCACCAAAATTGGACAGTTGAAGACTGGAAAAATGTTGCCTGGTCTGATGAGTCTCGATTTCTGTTGAGACATTCAAATGGTAGAGTCAGAATTTGGCGTAAACAGAATGAGAACATGGATCCATCATGCCTTGTTACCACTGTGCAGGCTGGTGGTGGTGGTGTAATGGTGTGGGGGATGTTTTCTTGGCACACTTTAGGCCCCTTAGTGCCAATTGGGCATCATTTAAATGCCACGGGCTACCTGAGCATTGTTTCTGACCATGTCCATCCCTTCATGACCACCATGTACCCATCCTCTGATGGCTACTTCCAGCAGGATAATGCACCATGTCACAAAGCTCGAATCATTTCATATTGGTTTCTTGAACATGACAATGAGTTCACTGCACTAAAATGGCCCCCACAGTCACCAGATCTTAACCCAATAGAGCATCTTTGGGATGTGGTGGAACGGGAGCTTTGTGCCCTGGATGTGAATCCCACAAATCTACATCAACTGCAAGATGCTATCCTATCAATATGGGCCAACATTTCTAAAGAATGCTTTCAGCACCTTGTTGAATCAATGCCACATAGAATTAAGGCAGTTCTGAAGGCGAAAGGGGGTCAAACACCGGATTAGTATGGTGGTCCTAATAATCCTTTAGGTGAGTGTATGTGCTCCTATTTGTGGGATTACGGAACTGCATCCCGACTGGGAGTAGGACATTCGGGGTTTGAGGAGAGTGGGTTTGTAGGAGGTTACTCGTGACGGGTGTGTTTTATGGGAGAGAAGAATAAAAAGTGTGTGGCTAACATCAAAGGTGTTGTGTTGTTATTTAAGTTTAACATTCGTAGTAGAGGATGGCTGATAATTATAGAATCCTGCCTGCATTTGACAAGAGAAAGGCACACGAGAGCTCAAAAATGAAGATTTAATATGGACACGGGTTACTGAGCTTAGAAATAAAAAACACACACTTAGGGTTGGACTGTCGCTTACAGGGACAGCACTGAGATGTCAATTTGAGCAGAAAACCTGAACAAAGATGAAGGTGTGACTATTCTGATAGAAAGGCTTGATGTCATGTTTAAAGGAGGAAAAGGATCGTATCTATGAGGCTTATTCAGATTTTACAGTTAAGAGTTAAAAGGGCGAGTCAGTTTCTATGGTGGATTAGATCATCGATTTGGAGCAGAGATACTGCTGATGGGTAATTCCACGTCAAATCATCACACATTTGGACCTCATTATCACAGATTTTAACAAAAAACACATTTTCTGGAAATGTTCATGACATTTTAAGGTAGCTTTAGTGAAAAATTAGCAAATTTTAAAATATAGGGGTTTTGCTATTCAAATTTCTTTCGCTACCTCCAAATTAAAAACTTTTTTCTCACCTCCCACCTCCCTCTATGCCAGAAAAAATATCAATAAGTCTCGAGGACTCAAACAGCATTTCTGTAATATATACATTTTACAGTCCCTCCTTAAAAAGTCCCAGAGTACTGTGGGAAAAGGATCTCTCACTCAACATCTCAGAAACGGAGTGAATGGCAGCAATGCACAGAATTCACTCGAGCTCCATATGCACAAAGCATACAACAGTTTTTTACAATCGCTATGACAGATTTTTCAAAACATTTAACAAGTTTCCTAAACTCTGAACACGGTTAGCACAACATCCGTCTTTGTAGGCTATACAATTAACACATTTCTCGTTGCTTTGATACAAAATGCATACAGTTAACACCAATTTAAAATGCTTGAACTTCTTTTACACACAAGCTCAACCAAGACCAAAACAATGTAATTTTACAGTCAAATTTACAAATGCTTTCACACTGTATGTCAGAACAGGTAACATTGTGTTCTAAACATAACTTATATAGGCTAAAGTCAAAGTGAACAGCTGTTCATATTGTGAATTGAAACACAAATATATTCCCTGTATTTTATTCCTTTGCCAATGAGAAAAAACTTATTGCAGTTATGCAAATATATAAATCACAGCTGATTCCCATCTAGGAACCACACTCAGGTGTTGAGGTTTTTCCAATCACATGATCATATGTTCTAAAAGAGGACTCTTTGGGCTGATCTTGTGTGGAAAAGAAAGAAAGAGAGAGGGAGAGGAAGACGAGTACCAGGACAATTGAGAGGAGTGGGGCAAGGTAGAGGGAGAGGAGTTAGAATGCGTGGTGGCGCTCAAAGAAGGACCAGAGCCAGGGTAACTGATCAGATAAGAGCTACTATCATTGAACATGTCATAAACCATGGGCTATCATACAGAGAGGCTGGTGACCGAGTACAGCCAAATCTCAGCCGGGACACAGTGGCATCCATTGTCCGTATTTTCAGAGAAACCAACAGGTAGGATATTGCTTCTCCTACAGCAAAGTGTAAATAATTTTACCATTTACTGTATTAGAGTGACTGTATGCCTCCGGTCTCTAATATGTAACTGTATTTTGTCCCTCTAAGGATTCAACGTCTACCTCCCTCAGGGGGCAGAGGAAAGCTCTTGAATGAAGAACAGGAACATGCTATTGTCAACATGGTGATTGCTGACAATGAAATAAAACTGAAGGACATTCACTCCAGAGTTGTAGAGGACAACCTTGTCTTTGGGAACATTGCAGCAATCAGCATAACATCCATTTCTCGGACTCTAGCTAAACACAGAGTCCGAATGAAACAACTATACAAAGTTCCTGTTGAAAGGAACAGTGAGCGATCAAAGAACTCCGTCACCAATATCGTCCAGGTAAGGTGATGCAATACAGTCATTACTGTACTTATACACAGTGTGTTTTGCAGTAAACTACTCTATAAACCTGGAGTGCATTAGTACATACAGTAGATATACAGTACAGCACAGCATTTACATACACTGTGTGTAATTACTTTCAGAGAGTCATGGAGTTGGAGGCTAATCAAGTCCCACATGAAATTATCTATGTTGACGAGGCTGGCTTCAACTTGGCGAAAAGGCATCGCCGTGGGAGAAACATAATTGGCCAAAGGGCCACAGTTACTGTGTCGGGCCAGAGAGGAGCCAACATCACTATGTGCGCCGCAATCTCCAACAACGGTGCACTCCTGCATAAATGTCAGATTGGCCCCTACAACACCGACCGCCTTCTCCTGTTTTTAGAAGACCTGCACGAAAGACTGGTGCCAGAGGTAGAAAGGGGACAGGTGGGAGACCACTTGCCAATATATGTTATCACATGGGACAATGTGGCATTCCACCATTCCCGTGCAGTCACAGCCTGGTTTGACGCCCATCCAAGGATGATGTCCCATTTCCTTGCCCCTTACTCCCCTTTCCTCAACCCCATTGAGGAGTTTTTCTCAGCCTGGAGATGGAAGGTTTTTGACCATCGTCCACATGACCAAATGTCCCTCCTGGATGCAATGGATGCTGCATGCCAAGACATCACAGCTGAATACTGCCAGGGGTGGAGAAGGCATGCCAAAAGATTCTTCCCACAATGCCTTGCCAGAGAAGATATCAGGTGTGATGTGGATGAGAACATGTGGCCAAATGCAGAAGACCGGGCAGAATAGAAGATTACTTTGTTTTTTATTATAATTCTGGTGCTTTTTCTGTTTGTATATCTTGGTAACGTCCTTTTGCAGATAAAGTCTGTACTGCAGCAGTTCTGTGTCTGTATTTTTTTTACATACAGTAAACTGTACATTTTATAAAGCTACTCTGAGATGGTCATTCACTTTTTTGTATTGAATTTCTGCAGCAAAAGAAACAAAATGCATGCATTTACTAAACCCAACAAAACAAAAATGTAGAAAGGCTTCAAATATAAGGGCAGACCTGACACATAAAATAATGCGGTTTCTGTAATTTCAGCTGATGATAGTGTTTTTTTGTCAATGTGTTATGATTGACTAAATGTTCCTGTTGGAAGAGAACATGTGTTACTGTTTTGAATAATTATTTGATTTTAAAACATGTTTGCAGTGTTTTGCTTGACATAGTGTACTGTGGTAGTTTATTATTGTATTTTGAAAATTAGTTTTGGGGTTTATTTTACAATGTGTGATTTTGAGCATGAAATTAACCGTTTTGCCAATTGTGTGTTTTAGGTGTGTTGGTGCGTTAAGAGTTTAGGAAACTTGTTAAATGTTTTGAAAAGACTGTCATAGCGATTGATATAAAGTCTCGAGGACTCAAACAGCATTTCTGTAATATATACATTTTACAGTCCCTCCTTTAAAAATCCCAGAGTACTGTGGGAAGAGGATCTCTCACTCAACATCTCAGAAACGGAGTGAATGGCAGCAATGCACAGAATTCACTCGAGCTCCATATGCACAAAGCATACAATTGATTAAAATTATCTATTGAGTTCATCTGTCTCATTTAAAATTGTCCAAAAGATTTCCAGGCCAAGATCCAACCTATGAATGTTACAACCAAGTTTCAGCCTCACTGGGTCACATGTTTAGGCCTGCACCAAATTAACGTCATTCTGGACCAAAATCTTTAAATGCCTTTCAGACAGCCTTGGTGTCACAATCCCTCCTAAGCCATTAACAGCTGTGTTTGGTGGGCTCACAGAGGGGCTTAAAGTGGAGAAGGACAAACAATCTGTCATTGCCTTTACTACACTATTGGCACTTAGACTTAACTTGGTCAACTGGAAGAATCCTAACTCTCCCCTTTTAAGTTAGTGGGTAACTGATGTTTTATATTATTTGAAATTGGAAAAAATCTAATTCTCACTTCAAGGATCAGTGGAGAACTTTTTGAAAACTTGGCATGATCTGATCAATAAAATGTTAGAATAAGCATTTAAATTGAGGAAGCAAAGTCTCTTACCTCTTATTTTAATTCTATTTATTTTTATACGTATCTGCATAGTTTTACTCTGCTGACCAAGCTCTTTCTCATAGGTGGGGGTCGATTTGTCTTAAACCTAGTTTTATTAAATTTGATTTGCTTGTATGGAATGTTATTTGATTTTAATAAAATTAATAAAATGTTATCAAAAATTGTAATATTATAATCACTCATAACACGGTCATTTTTCATTTTGGGGATAGCATAGTATTTTCACAAACTATAGAGCTGGAAAAGAGCATTAAAACGATATGAGAACCATTTCTGTTGACTTATATTTATGTAGAAATAGTAAGTCAAAGTCCTAATCCAGCACAGTGTTCAAACTTTGTGATCTTATATCTCCTTATTATTGTTGATCCAAGACATGTACAATTTCAGTTCCATGGGTCACTCAGATGACTAGATGAGCAGGCCAAGTCTCGTTAAAATCTGTGACGATGAGGTCCCCAAGTGTGATGACGTGACATGGACTGACCTACATGTGTAGATATAACATGGCTGTCCCTGATGCTGTGCGAGCTTTTAAGCTGCTGGACACGGCGTGTTTAGATACAAACCAAAGGCAGCTGACATTAACAGCATGGATGGCACTTACTTTTGCTTCAATGGAATTGGTGCTTACATTAAAAGAATCCCCACTGAGGGTCCATTGTCTATTGAGTCTTTGGTTCTTAAGCTAATAACAAAATCTGGTCCTGTTTCACCTATTGTTGTCTATCGTCCCCCGAAATACAACTCGTCTTTTTTATCTGATCTGAATGAATTATTAACCCACTTAAGTTCCTTTTCCCAGAGAGTTATTCTTCTTGGTGATTTCAACATCCAATTGACATTACTACATGTAAACTGAGAAATCAATTCCTATCCTTACTAGACTGTGTTGACCTGACACAACATGTTGATTTTCCCACCCACTCTGGTGGTCATATTCTGTACCTGATCTGCACATCTGGACTATCTGTTGCCAACACTTACAGCACTGATTTGGGCCTCTCTGACCATAAAGCAGTGCTTTTAACTGTCTCACTATCTCTCTCTCCTCTTACCTGTAAACGGTCAAATTTCTTTTCTTTGAGAGAATGTCACGTAAGTCTGGCCTCACTGTTTACATCTAGGCTTTCTCTGACCATCAAAGTACTTACAGAGAAGCACTAACTGCAGCCAGGAATGCACATTATGGCAGAATAATAGAAAGTGGCCATGATAAACCAAGGGTTTTGTTCTCTGTAGTTAATAAACTACTTTAACCTGCATTTGGCCCAACTACCTCTTCTACTGAAGTCTGTGAGGAATTCCTCCACTTTTTCTGCAATAAAATTAAAGATCTAAATAATTCAATTAACATAAATACATCATCTGTTTATATCTCTCCCTGTCTTCCCACTCCATCCAGCTCCTTGTCTAAGTTCTCACCAGTCACATCTGCATTTGTTAATGACCTGCTTTGTAAGATGAGACCGACTACTTGTGTACTGGACCCCATCCCCACCACACTCCTTAAATCCTGACTTCATGCCATAATCCCAACTATTACGACAATAAACAATACATACCTTGACACTGGGTTTGTGCCAAACACTTTTAAAATCGCTTTTGTAACCCCAATGTTATAAAAGTCTGGTCTTGATGGTGACGATCTTAACAATTTCTGGCCTATTTCCCACTTACCTTTCCTGTCAAAAGTTCTTGAGCATGTTGTAGCCTCCCAACTCATCAATTACTTAACTTCTAATAATTTGATAGAACCCTTTCAGTCTGGTTTCAGGGCGCAGCACAGCTGTGAAACTGCTCTGCTATGGGAAACCAATGATTTGCTTATGGCAGCAGACTCTGGACAAACCAGCATATTAATTCTATTAGACCTCAGTACAAAATTTGACACTCAGGTCAGACATGACATTCTACTGTCCAGAATGGAGAACATGCTGGGTATCTCTGGCACTGCCCTCCAGTGGTTCAAGTCCTATCTGACTGATAGGCAAGAGTTTGTTAGTCTTGGCAACAGCAGATCCAGCTCAGCACCAGTCACACAAGGAGCTCCTCAGGGCTCTGTCCTCGGCCCTCTTCTCTATTTATATGCTTCACCTTAGCCATATTATTCATAGATATGGACAGGATTGTCATTTTTATACAAACGATACTCAACTTTATTTCAATGTCAAAAGTGCAACTTCATCAGAGCTTTCTCAGCTCACAACCTTACTTAGCAAAATTAAAACCTGGATGGAGGAGAACTCTTTAAAAATTAAATTACAACAAAACTGAACTCCTGCAAATCGCCACTAAAGCGCTACTTAAGAAAATTAGCTCCTTTTTTAGATTCCTCCCTTTCTTATTCCGCCCACATAAACCACATTTGGGAAATTTTCTTACTTTCCCCTCTGTGACATATCATGTGTTAGGTCATTCCTCTCCTTTTCTAATGCTGAGAAACTTGTCCCTGCTTTTATCACATCCCACATTAATTATTGTAATTCCCTACTGGCAGGTGCCCCTTCTAATCTTATATCATTGCTCCAGCTTATTCAAAACTCGGCTGCAAGAGTCCTTACACAGACCAGTAACAGTGAGCACATCACACCCATTCTGCTCCATCTTCACTGGCTCCCTGTGTCTTACAGGATTGAATATAAAAATCTATTAATAACCTACAAAGCTTTAAATGGCCTCACACCGGACTACACCAGTCACCTTCTAAATCACTATTTGCTTGTCCGCCCACTAAGGTTCTCCAATTCTGGTAATTTTGTAGTGCCTCACACTAACCTGCACTCTGTGGGTGACAGCAGGGTCTTCAGCTCCATAGCACCCTGACTTTGGAATGTGTGGACTAAGGCCAGCCAGTCATCCTGGCCAATATCTCCAGGCTGCCAGATGGAGTCCTCCCTGCAGCATGGAGGTGCCCCGAATGCCAGCAGGGAATCATGGACATTGAGTTTTCCTTTACAGCCCTGCTGGATACCTTGGGGGCCAACAGAGGACGCTGCAGGGAGGCCCAGAGACTCTTACGTGCCATATAACCCGGAAGTACGTCTTAGTCACTGTGACAGGGAAATGGCGTACTTCCAGGATGAAGAAGGACTTTTGATCTGACCCGGAAGAGATAGGAAGTCACGTGGATAGAGGGATCGGAAACACATCCGTGTCAGGGAATATATAAGACTGTGGAAGATCCCAGATGGGCGAGCTGAGTTGGGTGGCAGGGTGGCAACTTGCCTGGGAGTTGAGGATTTATTGATTATTAGTATTGCGTATTGGTTAATGAGTATTGTGGAGAGGAGGGTGCTTTGTGCAGTTATTTGCTTTAATAAAGTCAATTATTGGACTTTTACCTGGTGTCTGGCGTCTAGTCTGAGGGTTCAAGGGGATGACAAGCCCCTGCCACAAATGACATCCAAAAATTAATGAGATCAGCTGACTCCATTCATTCTTTTAAAAAATAACTTAAAACTCATCTATTTGGGAAGGCTTTTAACTTCACTTTTTGTCTTTTCTTTCAGTTTACCTCTCTGTCCAGGTGCTCAGGATAATTTGTGTGTCTGTTATCACAAACTAGGTTATTTGTTAGGTTTTTCTTTTAGTATTGCAGATAGTATTTTACTCTGGTTTATTGTTCTTTTTTCTATTTAATGCTTTGTAATCGGTTTCACTGTTCTATTCAGGAAAACATATCCAATGCTACATATACCCTGCTGTTTTTTTTTTTTCCTAAGACTCTGTGAAGAGCCTTGAGCATGGGAAAGGCGTTATATAAATAAAATGTTTTATTATTATTATTATTGCATTAATTTTTGTAGAAAAATCAAGTCTGGTAACAATGGGCATTACTGTCACTATATAAACTTCTATTCATCCACCTACTGAGGCTAAAAGTGCAGGAAAACTGGATGCTTAGAAAATGTCTGTGTGGTCTCACAGTCACAGCACTTCACTGGTACAATAAAGTAAAGGAGATCACGCTGAAGACAGGAGGAGAAGTTTCACAAATGGACACCACAGTTTATTACTGGCTGGATGAAGATGGCACCATGACTGGAAAACCCATGCCATGTTGATGATTTTATATGGGCAGGGCCCTATCATTTAGAAAACACAAATGGAATCACAGAATTAACACATAAAAACAGATTTTAGATGTAAAAATGGAAATGTGTGGAATTTAGAGACTGAAGGGGTGGCTGTTACAAATCTTCTGAATATATTAAAACAAGTGAATACTCTGTAATTCAAATCAGTCAGATACTATTTTCCAGTTTGTTATATTTTCAAGCAACGCAATTCTTTGTAGAAATTCAGTTCGCCTCTATCTGTTTGTGCATGTATTGTTCTTTCCTGCACGTTTTCTCATTAAAGGCATGTGAATTAACTAGCTCCATGAGACAGAAACGTCAAAGCCAGCAGTATCAGATACCCCAACTACGTCCGAATAACTAAAAAACACGAACTCAACTGCAAAATCGAGGTCACAACAATATCCCGGAGACTTTTATAAATCTGGACAACAACTTTTCTGCAAGTTTTGCCAGCACATCATAGACTGGACACGAAAAGATACTTGCAATGACCCTGAGAATTAAGATCAATAGGTGTTCACCTACAGGTAACAACAATGGAAACAACAAAATCGTCAGATGGAAGACGCCTGTTTGTGGAGGATTTTGTGGCTTTGTGTGCAGAGTCAGACATACCGCGCGAAAAGAAACTGACAAAGATGCATCCTTTCTTTATTAAGCATTGTAAAGGGAGGCATGCTGCTAGAAACTGAGAGCAGCCTTTGTCAAACTCATTGGTCCCGTGTCTTTGAGCAACATATGAAGGCCGTTCTTTGAAAGACTAGTGGCAAGAAAATTTATGTTGTAGTTGATGAAAGCACAGATAGCCGAGCACGCGTCCCTAACACAGTGATAGGCGAGTAAACATTCGGCTGTATGGTGATAATTTTATGTAGGCAGTTCTAATTGTATGGGAGGAATTTACTGCAAATCATGTAACAAATTAAATTATTTAACCGGTATTAACAGTCTTTCATGCACACAACTGTTATTAGCGAGACGGCACTGGTTGTTAACGGGTTCCCTTTATAAATTAACAATGGCGTTTCTGATTTAATAAACATTTCACCTGGCAGGGACGAGGCACACAAGCTCCACATTGAACTCTTCTGTTATAAACTCAGCCCTACAAACCTAAGCAGAACAGCATGCATCTCCTCAGATGCAACGAGCCCTTAAAAGTGAGTCTCTCTTTCTTTATTTCTATATAATTCCCTGATTTAATGTCTTCCAGATGAGCTCACTTTTGCTTTGTAATTAATTATTTTAAGATATGCAGTAGATGAAGCCTCAGATGTACAGCTTCCTATCATGAAAATGATATCAAGTATACATCTCAGTATTTACTGTAAATTATTCAGAGAGCTGTAATATCATGAATGTAATGGATTCTGTGTCCTGTCAGAGGAAGAGAAGCGGTTTAAGAAGCACATAATGATTCACACACATAGAAGATCAAATACAAAACAAAGCATTTAACGTGCTACTTTAGTTACAATGGGATTTGAGAAACTAGTAAATTAAATGATTTTAAGATGAAATTTATGATGTTCTGCTTTAATGACAAAATAAACTATGTGATTAAAGTGGAAATTTTGTGCTTTTATCTTAATGTACCCCTATTTTTTTTCATTTCTCTGTACCCTAATAAGCTTTCTTATAACTCTCAGACGGTGGGCTATGACTTGCCTTTTCATGGCAAATTTGATATCTGACAACTTTTTTATTTCCGGCACGTATGGACTTTGTGAACTTGAGCTTTCGAAGTTTCTCCGTCACTCTATGTCACTCGATCAAATTTCTTTTGTTGTTTATACCACTGTTTAAACCGACAAATAGTACGTTTTTCTTTGCCTCCACTTGGTATTTGCTGAAATTCTTTTATTTTCCCCTGTGCTTTTGCCATTGCCTTTTCACAGAATGCTGAGCTTAAGGGCTATTTATATTGATTTTCATATTCAAAGAAGCGTAATTCTGGGAGGAGTATGGTAGGACAGCGTGCGCGTGTGTTACTTTTCATGCTGACCGGGATTTATGGAGCAGCTTTATGCATCTGAATTTCTTTGTGTGTACGCATATTTCTGCTTTTGTCCGTACAGCATGTTTTAGTGTGAATTCTATGCATGGCGCTCTGCATGACACCCCAGGACTTTTTGTCAGATGTTATCTTTATGGAGAGCTGTAACTTCTCAACCTTTTCACAGCAGCACTTCAGTTCCTTCACACCAACCAGCTGAGTCTTCCTGACATTTGAGCAGAGCTGACAGACAAGCAGACCAGGACGTTTTCAAAGGGGTTCGCCTAACAGGGTGTTCATGGCATCACTTTGGTAGGAGAGACCTGGCAGAACTGCATCACTAGTAGTGGTGGAAAATCTGCTTTCTTCAAGAAGCCTGCCAAGAAAAAGGAGACAAGCAACCTTCTACTCAGTGAAAGAGATTCTGCTGAGCAAGGGAGGCAGGAAACCCCAGGTGAAATAGCGGGTTCAAATCAGAAGAACACCATGCTGAACATATCCATCTCTACAAAGAGGTCTTTCTGGCCGAGAACACACCAGCTCAGGCTGTAACAAATATGCTAAAGCTGACTGAAACAGAGGAAGAACTGGATACCCTCAAAGTGAAGTGAACCTTCATCTCAGAAGGATCACAAATCAAACTAAACAGCTCTTACAGTTCTGGAGGGCACTCGCTGTCCTACTGCAGTCTCAGCACACATCATCATGGAGAATCTGGGCTCCTACCTGATTAATGGAACTACGAAAACCTATGGCTTTAGTGCCAAAACTGAGGAGCTGTTGAATCAGATGGGTGTGCTTCACCACCTGCATGATGCCTTCCAACTGGCCTTTGCTAAGTTGCTGGGATGTCCACCCTGCGAAGGAGGAATATAAGCTGGCCAAAGTGTTTGATCCCAGGCAGGCCCCTGTTATGGACAAACACAACGAAAGAAACACAAAACTGAAGCTTGTGATGAAGCCATCAGCAGAGCTAAGTGAAAAGTGGACAGCATATTTACACTGCGCCTCAAATGAGGGTCTCTCTTCTTCTGTGGAGCTGGCTGATCACTGGAAGGATTTGTAAAGGGTGACAGAGATAGAATTGGCAGACATCTACAGGCCAGTCAGCTCAGTGGATGGTGAGAGGAGTTTTAGTGAATATATGAGTAAGACATTAGAGAGTCACTCAGTGAGCTAAAACACCAAGCACCCTCACAATCATGGACTTCAACGGGGATGAATGTCAGAGATGGAGATCAACCAAATGAGTACAGCTCCATGCTAAACAAAATGGACTGATTAAGGGCCTTAAAATATAATGACCGCCTGTAAGAGCCATTTGCTAGTTATTGAGCCTACGTCAAGCAGATAGGAGGATTGGCTTAGTTATGTGAAATGTCTGCCTATAAAAAGAGCAAAGTCTACGAGAGGTTCTCCAACGGCCACAAGCTGACCTGTGTTGGTCAATTCAAAGTGTTTCTTGTCAATGTGACTACAGATGAGGCTCAGTTAGTGACCTGCCTTGGTGTGTGGAAGCCATGGAGGGCACAGGGGTTCAAACTGAGCCTTGACGTGCCTTAAGTTGCGCTGTGAATGCAACGTGCTGTGATGAATGAGCAGAGGCGACGCTTAGAGAGAGTACTGAAGGTGAAGTGAAGCACCTGTTAGGATAGAAAACAAACGAAAGTTTAACAAGAAAAGGCCACATTTACAGAAGAGACATTATTCACATTTTTGTTGTTTTTTATTGTCCGTGTGTAACAACCTTTCTCTTTATTCTCGTGTGGAATGTTTGCTTTGAATTTTCAATAAAACTTTTAAAATGAACTTTTAGACTGAGAAGTTTCTTTCGGCACGCATTTGAGCCCATTGCTTGATCCTGCCTTACCTTCCAGCAGCTCTTAGTTTGCTGAATTTAGATATTTAAATGTACTAATTATATTTTTATTTATAATATATAGATGTATTCTCTCAATTATGCCTTGAACTTTTATTATTCCTTAGTTTATGCCCTGAACTTCTATCCATTATGTTTAGGTAACTATAAGGTACACTTGTGCTAGTGTGTGGTTTCATTAAAATGAATGTCAACTGTCATTTCATTATTGTTTGTGTTCTTGGGGCTGTTGATAAAATAGTAAAAACCAAAAAATCTGAATTTAGGAAAAATAAAGCGATGAAAACAGAAAATCAGAAAAAATATAACGGACTCCATAGGGCCCTCTATGCTTGAGTTCACATCTCAGTCATTCCATATCTCAGATCAGCTTTCCATGTTTGTCATGAAGGCCGCGATCACCTCGACTGTGTGACTGCAGTTTGTAAGTCTCAATGGAGTAACATGTACACAGAAAGACATCTACACGGCTAATCTGCAGACCACTGCCAGAGAGCCTAGAATCACGGAAGAGAGACGATCCCCTCAGTGCACCTGCACTCTAAAAAACAATTGTTTTAGGCCAACAAACGCAACGCTCTGCATCAAGCTTTCTGAGTTACTACACCTTCTGGTTAAAATTACGTAGAAACAACCCACAACATTGAGGAACTGGAAAAGGGGTTTCTTCCTTCAAATCTTAAATGACTTTTAAGCACCATCTACTCACAAAATTATAGGATACACACAACTTTTTAAATTCAAATTCACCGCACATAAAAATTAAGTTGTCCCAACTAATTTACGATATATTTTAAAGACACTAAGTTCTATAGACTCTACTTAATTATTACTATATTTTAAAGTTGTGATGATGTAAAAAATGAAGTTGGTGTAATTAGTGTTTTCTGCCTATAATTTTAAGCTTTATCAAGTTAAATCACTTACTAAATTATTAAAACTACAGCCACTTCTTAACTACTGAAAGTGTTACAAAATTTACTTTATTGGAAATATAATGTTGCATTTTACATTTTCAACATTTTCAAAAATGTTGTCTAACAAAAAACCCAAAAATATAGGCCTCAATGTAATATTAAATTTTCTAAATATGTCAAACTTGTCTTCTATTGCAAAAATGAAAACACTTTTTACTACACAGCTTAGGGTATAATCAAAACAACAACTGGAAGATAAGTAAATTCAAGAAAGATTATTACAATTAATGAGTATCTTCTCAACATGCCATAAAACTAGTAGCAAAGTGTAAAATGTTATCTATAATTTTATTTTTTTTTTTGTTATGAACTTCCCAAAAGCGTTGATCCCTGTAAATAGTTTATATATACCAACAATATAATCTGTTGTATAGTTAAATTTAAAGCGTCACACCTCACAACCTCACGAACACCGTTTTGGCCCCAAACGCCAGAAGCACCGTGGGCGCTGTGGGGTAGGTTGTGGTTTCAGTTTCTTTCCGATATTTTATTTTTCATTTACTTTGTGTTAATTTATAATCGATTTAATTTATTATTTAATAGGCAGAGGGGAAGGCGTGTATGTACGCTCTGTCTATTTCTTTTGTTTCAAGGTATGCTATATAAATTATATATATATTTTTTTTTCATTTGTTAAAAAAATATAATTATAAAATTAGGATTTTTGTGTATAAAGCTATGTGTATTGTAAATAGTTTTCTTTGGAAAATTTGAGTAATTTTATTAAATAGTTTTTTATGTAATGTGTTTATATAAATAATAGTCTGGAAGCGCCCCTGGGCCTTGGGGGCAGAGGGGAAAAAGGCGTGTATGTCGCTCTGTCTATTTCTTTTGTTTTGCAAGGGGTTTACTGAAGGAGGAAAATAAAAGCTTGTGTTCTAACCCAGTGGTCACCAACCCGTCGTCGCGATCGACTGGTAGATCTTTATCACTGTCGGTAGCTCGAAAATAAAAACGTTTTCAGGTTTGCAAGCATCTATCTCTTAATCCCAAATGCTTTATTTTCAATGAAGTGACCAATCAGATAAAGAAGAGCACCCGTAAATTAACTGTGCAAACGTCAATATGGATATCCATGGTGATAGCCCGGGTAAATACTACAAACTAGAATGGGGGGCTCCACAAAGAAAAAACATACAATTTTCATCAGAAGGGGAACGGGAATTTCTTTTACCTTGGTAAAAAGGTGTAGTATGTTGTGCCACAAAACAACATTATGTAAAGGGGTCTGGGCGGCATCTACCAACCCCCCAAAATTTAAGCCGCTCCCCGCGGGCGAAATTTTTAAAAGGGGAAACTGAGATCTGAGTTGAAGGCCCAGCAATCACTTTTACAAAATCTCTGAAAAAAAAAGGCTTACAACTCGTTTTGTGTTTTTTTGGCAAAAAACAAAAACCCTTTTTCGGAGGGCCCAATTATTAAAAAGGAAGCCACCTTTACCAAGACTATTTTCGGTTTAAAAAAAAAGACAAAAAAGCCTCCCCCCTGCTGTTCTCGGCCCCCATCAGGGGAAGGAATGGTCACTGTGGGAAAGGGTGGTCGACAGGTGAAAAAGGACTTGTCCTCTGTGAATTTTTTTTCACTGCAGTTGCGAATTTTGGATGCAGGGACACAGCTCACTTGTTTTTTTTGCAGAATGGTTTTCCAGGATTCTAAAAAAGGGGATTTCACTTTTTTGCATTAAAGGAGAACCAAGGTGGGATATTTACACGGGTTTAAAAAATGTAAGCAAAATGTCCTTTCAAAACGGGAGTTACCAGCGACACCGCCAAAAATTGGCGTCCCGGGTTTTTCCTGTCCCGTAATGCCCCTGATTTTCCCGATTTAAAAAATTATCATTTGTCATTCATAGCGGTTATCGGGGAAAGTCTTTTTTGACCGTAATGTCATTGGTGGTCAAACTAAAACTCGATAGCAAAAACACTTCACCCCTTATTCAAGGGTTACGGGAAACCGATGCGGTTGGAGCCCTCACTTCATGCGATGCGGTGGTTGAGCCGGGGAAAGTCTCCAGGGGTTTTTGACTTAGGGGATAAAGACATTTTATCTGCAAGAAAACGAGGAGCACAAGGAATGTCAGAACGTGGGTTTTCCGGGGGTTTTGACAGACTTGACCCCAAAACTGAATACACTCAAACGAGCTCCAGGGAAAAAACCGAACCCCCAAAATGATCGTATAACAAGTCTAAACGGTGTTTGGGCCCATCTTAAAACGGGGGCAAACCTTGCCCAACCCGGAAAAATGTCGGGGATTAACAAAGGGTTTTTCACCTGAAATACTGTGCTCACCTGGCAAAGTTGTAAAAAGGGTTAAATCGTTTTTGGGGGAACGAAATGGGGCATTGCCATTTTTCTCAAACCCATTCACTCATTGATATAGAACAGGTTGCAGCCAAATTCCCGGTTTTCTTTTTTCAATGGGGTTTACATGGGGGATGTTGATTTAAAATGACATTGAGCTGAAAGCCCCATCAAGGGGCAGTGACTTTTGGGGACTTTCAACGGAAAAATTTTCCCCCCCCTGCATTACTAAAAATGAGTGCCCTTTTTTTGGGTCAACTTACCCCTTTGGGAAAAGGTTTCACAGATGAAAATAATCAAACAAAACCAGGGGCCGCCTTTGACAGACACCCCTAAGACTGCCTCAAACTGGCTATCTCTGGGGAAACCCGACTTCAGGACCACAAAAGTATTCAGTCACAGCCATCACACTGACTTGGGAGTAAATTTCCAGCAGTTTTTTTCGGTGGCTTGGGGAAAAATGATTTTGCAAAGATGGGGCATAACAATTTAAATTGCTAATAGTTATAATTTTTTTGATAAAACAGTTCATTTATAAAATGTTAAGGGTAGGTAGTACCACAAACTTCATGAATAAGATTTTCTGTAAAAGGCATTTTTTTTTGATTCATGCCACTTCATATGATTTATTATATGATGGTTCCCGAGTTAAGTAAAAAAAAAAAAAACATTTAATGTTTTTAAATTAAATACAATTCAAAAATATTGTCAAGTTGGATTGGGTAGCAACGTTCTCATTCTTTGTCCAAAACTTCACCCCCAATAGGGCGCACAGAATGGCCTCCAATTCAAACAAATCCCAAACAGCGATTCGGAAATGGCGGGAAAAGGGCCCCTTTCACCTGTCCCAAACCGTTTGTTGCCAGCTGGTAGTTTTTCTTTCGGGGGGTGCCATTTACTTTCTTTGTGTTTTGGGCCCCTCGTCCAAAATCATCCCCCTGCCAAAGCTGCTCTGATCCCCCATCACACACACTGCCCTTCCCCCCCCAACCCAAGGCCATCTGATAGCTGCAGCTCTCAACTGGGGGTCTTCCTGTCCCTGCCGAGTCACTTGACAAACCGGTTTGAAGCAGTTAAACCCAAAGTCGGCCATCAAACTTGTCAGTGGGCGGTGGGGGTCTTTAAACATGAAAGCTTCTCACCAATAAAACCCTAATATCACATTGCTGTGTCTAACTAGCAAAAAAAGACATACAAAATATTTATCAACTTACATATAAAAGTTCACAGACAACAACATTCAAGTCAAGAAGAAGTGAATAAAAATAAATAAAATAAAAGGTGCTTCCACAGTCAGCGCATCTGTAATTAATCTAATTATGATATTGTATGTCGTATTTTAACATAATTTTTTATATAAACTGAGAACAGACTTTCTCGAGAACACAACTCTTAATATGAAGTAACGTCACTGGGCTGTAAGAATTGGTTCATTTTTAAAATCTCTGCCATTTTGGATTAACGCTTCTTCACATATTCCTCCTAACTGCATTGCTTCTCAAACACTTTTACTTAAAAGAAAATAAATTTCAAAAGGCTCTTCTACTTCAAAGTCACGTGGCAACGTAATCTGCTCTCATTTTAAAATGACTTCTTTACATAAAACGTTCATATTTTAAACGGACAAATATTTTCCCAATCGCCCCCAATTTCGAACCCTGCACTCGCAGAAAATGTCGTCTGCCGGTTTGTCCCCTTATTTGTGAACACTGTGGCCCATTCTCAACCCCATGACGGACCCCCTGCTCACCACTTTAAACAATGAGGACAGACAGTTTTAGCTCCAGCCCATAATAGTCGAGTCGCGGCTCCGATTTTCACATTTTGTATTTTGATGGCATCATGTGGGGCGACACAAACAGCCCGATTGGCTCGAGTCCTGTTCTTCATTTAACCGCCATTTTAGTAAGCTAAAAATATCAAAGGTACAGAAATACTGAAAGTAGTTGTAAAGGACAAAAAGACATTAAATAAAACAACACCGTTTCAAATATCACTAAAATGTACTTGTAACGCCATGCTAGCCGTAGATTTCACTGTATCCTTCCAGCAGCACTAGCTTGTTTGATGGTTGTATTTTTTATTTCCCATTAAACAAATCAAAATCTCTGAAACAGCGAAACGCACAACTAAATTTTCTGATAAGAAAATACAAAAAATGAAATCAAACTGCTGAAACATCGTTCGACGCCACTTTAACAAAGTTTACCGATGACGGCTTTAGAGGGAAAAGGAAAAAACACAAAGAACACGCAGAGCTCGAGAAAAATCAGAAATGAACGACGCGGCCGTGCGGCTGAACAAGCGCGTGCCTGAAGGGCAGCACAGTTCGGAGCATGCGCGAAATCAAAAGGCGGAACGCGCAAAAAGTGCACGAGCGCGAAGAGAGCAGAAGCAATCCTGAGTTAACGCCAAGTCATATGTAGCATTACGTTTCACGGGACACCGAACGGAAAATAAAGTAACGTACAAAAAAGCAAAAAAGTGCGCGAACCCCGTCGTTCACAATAAACTCGTGAAGGTGCGATTTGCTGTCCGCCTCCTCATCCACGTAGCGCTTAATCCCCAACACTTAAAAGCGAACCACGCGGCATCAGGTACCTCCTTAAACTTAAAGCCGTTCAGCATGTCGCGTCCTTCCGCATTCCCACTCGTACGTGATCCCCGTTCGACTTTGTCTCACCTTCCGCACCTTTGCTTGATCTTGTGGCCGTAAAAGTCTGAGCACGAGGGGTCATAAAGAGCAAACAGGAGGAACTGCAGCAGCGATAGATACTGTAGCTACTACGTCATTCACGACACACCCACAACACCACGACACGCCTACATCGTCTTTCACGGGACGCCCTCTGGAAGGATGAACTGCCCGCTTATTGTAAGGCAGCACCACTGAAGCGACGGCCGCTGTGAATGACAGTAATTGATGATGATTGATGATTTACTTGGGACAAGCAGAAATGTCTTTTATTATCAGACTTATGCTATCTAAGCATTTAAATTAACATAACTAATTTCTAAGCACCTTGCCAAAAGTTAGTGTTTCTATAACATTTAGAGATATCTTAAATATATATTTTATGAAATAATAGATGTCTAAAAATACATCTATTTTAAGATATCTAAAAATAATTTTTTGATATCTCAAAACAATACAGCGTCCCTTCTACCGACGTTGTCATTACACCAGTATCTGCTCACGACACTCCTCATTAAACGTTTTTACTACTCAGTGATTCCAGATCTGTAGCTGATTTGTGTTATTGATTTCCAAAAAGCAATGTGAGTAAAAGCGAGCTCAGTATAACTAATCACAACTGTCTTTCAGCGCCATCAACAGTGTCTTCTGCAATTTAACGAAAGCTTCGGGATCTGGATCTGCATAATTGGATCTGGAGCACCCTGTATATGCTCTGAATCTGAGCTGAGCTCCCAAGGACCTAAAATGTACATACAGAAGTATTTCAGAAACTCCTCCTTAGGCTTGATGGACTAAAACCAGTGGAAAAGTAACAAATCTCAAGCACAGCATTTTCTAAGAACACTTTTCTTTCAAACCACTGCCTATTTTATTTTATTATTTTTTTTAACCCATGTTATTATTTAATCCATAAACAGCTGTTTCAATTGTAAACATTTTCAGGTTTTGTTTTAAACTTTTGTTGATTATGTGCTGTTGAAAACGTGTTCATTATGGTTTTGTAATGCTGTCTTTCAAAGAATGTTGCTCTTTTGTCCAAGAATATTCTTAGATCAGAGTAGGTGCCGTGTGTGTTCGCACCTCATGATCTTTAAAGCACTTAGTATTTTCATAGTGATGTTGCTCTGTTTTCAAAATGTTTTGCATCTTACAACAGAAGTCAGGTTTGACAAATTTGGCAATTGAATATTACATTGAGACCTATATTTTTGCTGCTGTAGTATGGCTATTTGTTAAAGTTTTTAAAAGATGTTGAAAAATGTACAAATGCAACATTATATTTCCAATAAAGTAAATTTTGCAACACTTTCATTCTTTAAGTGACTGTAATTTTAATAATTTAATAAATAGTTAAACTTGATAAAGCTGAAAATTATAGGCTGAAAACACTAATTACACCAACTTCAATTTTTACATCATCCCAACTTTAAAATATATTAATAATTAAGTATTTAGAACTTAAAAGAGTCTTTAAAAATGTAACGTAAATTAGTTAGGACAACTTAATTTTGATGTGCAGTGAATTTAAAAAGTTCTGTGTATCCTATCATTTTTTTAAGCTGATGGTGCTTAAAAACAATTTATGATCTAAGGAAAAACCTTTCCAGTTACTCAATGTTGTGGGTTGGTTCTACGTAATTTTAACCAGAAGTTGTAGTAACAAAAGCTTGATGCAGAGCGTTGCATTAATTTTTTTGTTGGCCCAAAATAATTGTTTTAGAGTGTAGATAAACATCACATAAACTACTGTCCAGCATGCCTAAATGTGTCTTTCGTTGCTGATCGCTATACAGCACTTCCATCTTGGGACAATTCGCTATAAACAGTTTCAGCCAATCAGCGCCTTCAGACACGCAGCAGGACAGCGTGAGCCTTCATTGTCGGCGGCGCGCCTTCGTTTCTATATTGTCTTATTATTTTGAGGGTTGTTAAGACTTTTACTGTTTAAAGTACTAAGA
>NW_024381451.1:0-30012 GCF_016835505.1 Polypterus senegalus
ATTGTGCAACTGCCATCAGCAGTTCCATCATCAGTGAAAATGAGTGTGCCAGGACCTGTGGCAGCCATACTTAAGATACCCCTACCTTCATGTTTAACAGATGAGGTGGTCTGCTTTGGATCTTGGATTGTCTCCACACTTTGCTCTTGCCGTCACTGTCATACAACTATACTTTGTCTATTCTGTCCACAAGAGCTTTTTCCACAATTTTGCAGACTCTTTAGTACTTTTTCACAAATTGTATTCTGGCCATCCTGTTTTTGTGGCTTAACTAGTGGTTTGTACCTTGAAATGTGGCCTCTGTATTTCTGTTCATGAAGTCTTCTACAGATAGCAGTCTGTGACATATACACATCGGCCTTCTGAAGACTAACTCTGATCTGCTGGACAGACGTTTGGGGCTATTTCTTTACCATAGTGAGGATTCTTCTGTCATCAGCAGTGGAGCTCTTCCTTGGCCTACCAGTCCCTTTAGTATACTGAGCTCACAGTGCATTCTATCTTCTGACAGTGGATTTAGGTGTTCCTAAGGTTTTACCAATGTCTCTAATGGTTTTATCCTTGTTTTCAGCCACATAATAGATTCTTTAACTTTCACTGGCACAGCCCTTGTCCTCATGTTGAACAATGACAACTACAGACGTCAAAGGAATGAAGCAGGCCAAGGTATCTTTATAAAGCAATGAAACACACATGAGGAATTACCAACATCTGTGATGCCAATTGTCACAATTATTATGGTGCCCTGAAATGGAGGAACTGTATATAAAAAGTGTTATCATTTCTACTTGGTGTGACTGAAATGTATGCAAATGCCCTTAAATAAAAGTCTGCAATGTGCACTTTAATCATGTCTGGATTGTTTGATTTTAATTTTAAACTGTGCAGCAGAGGGGTAAATCAAGCAAAAAATGTTTCTTTGCCCCAGACATTATTGAGGGCATTGTATTCATCTACAGGATAGATAGCACTGTAATCCAAGTGTTAATTTAACACTAGTGATTTTGCTATTTGTGTACCCCACAGTGTTTGTCTTTCATTTTCTGGACTTTATTGTGGCAAGTATTCTTATCCACAAGACACACTATGTCAGTACTATAGTATGCTGGAAATTAATCTCTCCCGTATAGATCCAATACTACTAACTTGTACATATATAACTTATTCCAAATAAGATGCTTTGACACTTACAGAACTGCAAATGTGTAAATATTTCTAGCACAGGTCAAACTAAAACTTTCTGAACTCATTATTTAAAAACAGATTCCTCCATTCTGGTATTAGTTTGCAATGTGACAATCCTTGCTTCATCACATTCACCTAAACATTTGCATTCAGCACATGATTCTAAATGTCAGCAGAGCCCATATGGGCCTTCCATGTGTGCCAATTGTTAGCACTCAGCCAAATGTGTCTGAAAAGGCCTAAATCTCCTGGGTGCCTAACCGAGTGCAGTTCAGCCGGCAAAAGCACCAACTTCTGCCCTTGTGGGTTTGGAGTTGTCAGATCCTACACATTTTCCATTTTTTGTACAGAGCAGATCTAATGAATTTTTGCTGATGGATTTGATAGTTCCCAAATGCATGTGAAATAGTGGAACATTCCTTCTTTATTGGGTAGTGGAGAAGCAAGAATAATTTCTGGGAAACATTGATGTGAATTTCATAATTTGCTTTAAAAAATAATCATATAAATAGAGATTGACTGATTAAACAAGAAGCCCCCAATTACAAGAAATGCAATAAGTTCATATACTATGGCAAGAACAGATGCCACATTAGCATACATTATAACGTAGAGTGAGTCTTCTACTTATAAAAATAAAATTGTGAAACACAACAAAAAGAAGAAACCATCCACTCATTTTCTGAATCTCCTTAATGTTGTTCTTGGTTGTGGGCCCCCAGCATTTTGTCTTATCTGCTATAGGAGCCATGTTTTATAATGAATCGGTCCATCACAAGGCATCCAGACATACACACAACCAGTTTAGAATTTGCCACTTAACATTGCTATCTTTGAAAGACCACAGTTACCAGACATAATCTCTACAGACACAGGTTAGCATGTTAACTCCATATACTGATTGACAGGGGCACAATTCAAACTCAGGTCCCCAAAGCTGTGAATACCTAAGGTCAATTAGTTAATTATTAATGTGGGGACACAAAATTGATTCTTTCGTCCTATCTTGAAATCTGCACCCTGAGGTCGTTTTAGAGCATGGCAACCAAGGAGTGTGTGCTGAAGATCATAGCAAACATCTTCTATTAACACTAGAATTCCTGAAGCTTATGAAAAAATTCATAATCCTGGCCCACCTTAAATTCCTTTGCACCTCTCCGCCAGCGTCTTTTGTTTTGTAAATGTGTCAATCAGCACAAGCAGCAAGCAGCCTGTTGTCCCATCCCCTGCCTTGACGGAGCTCAGCTCGTGCAAAAAGTTCTCCCAGCTCAAGCCAAGGCTCCTTATCTGCATATGAGGAGTCTGGAGTTGTATTGGTAAATAATATATTGTCATTTGGAATACATACATTTCATGTGTATTCCGTGTCTACAATGATCTGTGTAAATGTGGATCTGTAGACCCATCCCATCTCATCCCATCATAGATCTACAACTAAAACAATACTACGTTTAAATAATAGAGTCTGTTTCTTGATGTACTAATTTAATATAAGACCAATGACTATAACAGCTCTGAGTAGAGGACTATTTGCATTCTGTTTTCTGTCTTGTATTTATCCTGTTTTACGACACCCATTGCACGCCCAGCCTATCTGCAAGGTTTTTTGGGAGTTTTTTCTTATTTTTTTAGAGAGTCAGGGTTGGGGTCCTGTCAATTAAACAAGGCCTGTTAAACCCATTGAAATATTCTTTGCATGATTTTGGGCTATACAAAAATAAATTGGTGTAATTGTTAATAGATGATGTGAAAAGCAGATGCTGAAAATTTGGGAAGCTTCTGCAACTTGATAACATTAAAATTATAACAAACAACATAATAAAGGAAGTGACACACTGGACGTTTCAGATGATTGCACACACTTGCTACCCTAGACTACCTCATTGTCTGCTGTCACCCATGTTATACCGGGCCTTAGTGACACCACACAACAATAAAAGTGTATGATACCAACAGCCTGCTCAGATCTCACTCCTTTGCCACACTTCCTTCTCGTTCTTCTACCTCCTAGTTCTCATCACTTGCCATTCTCTTTCATTTTCCTTGGATACTACTTCCCTCTGGGTCTTTAAATTGTCTGGTGAAGGTTTTATGTTAACTAAAAGAATTTCAGATTGAGAACTGGATAATAAGTCTGTAAAAGATCACCAAGGTCATCCTCTTCTTAAGCATATTACTGAATTTTCATTTACATTTTATTGTTGATATGAAATACTATTTATATTGTGTTTTTGTTTAGTTCATGATTTTGTAAACTCAAGGATTCTGTGTTTGTTGTTTATTTTTCAATTTGACTTATCTTAACAAAGCCTATTCTGATTACCACTATATGTTTGCACATTGTATCAAGATGTGTCATGCCATTAAAATTGGCTTTACCAATACAGATGTGATGACTTTACAGTGTATTATCCCTCAGTGGATACTCTACATTTTGATTCTAATTATGGTAGTTAGTCTGTAGTTTCAAGCAGGCCCCAGAGCTAGGTTTGTTTTCTGGTTTCTGACATCTTTTTATCTTTTACTCCTGATTTATGCTTTGTTGTTTGAAATTGTGTTTGCCTGTTTGATGCTGATCTTCCAGTTTTGACCATTTGCTATTCCTAACTATGACTTTGTCTAAAAAGCATCTCTTGGTCTTATATGATTCTTAGAATAATCTTTAGACACACTGCATATGTCTTAGCAATATTATACTCAGTATTAATCCTAATTGGAAATTTAGTCTTAATATTTTATGACCTAAGAAGTTTTAAAATTTTCCTTGAATCTAAACTCCTCTCATTTTTATTCGAGTAATTAATTTCTTTTGTTCACCCATTTGTCCAAAGTGTATTTACAAATGTTTAAATTAGCTTATATTTTATACCCAATGCCATTAATATTTTACATCAGGGGTATTTACATTTTCCATGTTTTTTCCATTCAGGAATGTCCTGAGTATGTGGTGCATGCAATGGTTTAAAAGGTCAGCACCATGCACTTTTTAACCATGCAAATTTGTGGATAATAACAAAAACAAATCCTCATTATATGCCTGTGGCTTACTAAAATTCTGCTCTGCTTTCTATCATTCTGATTTAATTCTTAGACAAGATTTCTGGTAAGAGTATTCAGATAGACAAATGTTAAGATTTTTTGGTTAAGAACTTTGCCTGGTTTTTGTGTTTATTTTCAATTCACTGTTTTTTCAGTTTATTGCCCTCTCGAGATGGCACAAAATTAGGATTAGACAAGCAATATTATTGTAACTTTGATTGATTGCCAACCTTACAGCTCTACAATGAACATTGACCTATGATTTATTTAATAAACAAAAAGTCTCAAAAACAATGTTCAGCAAGCAGTGGTAGATAGGGAATCCATTCCCGGACATTTTTCATTCCCGCATTCCCAGGAATGAAACTGCTGTAATTCCCGGGAAACCGGGAACAGCCAAGCTTGCATATATAGCACGTAAAAGTGTAAAAATCGATCAAGAAATAACAGAGTTATAGTTGAAAATAATTAAATGGCATGGTTTTTTGGCCCATGGTGTAGTGTTTTGCAGATTCATTTAGTCAACCAGCAGCAGTCGTCAGTCTCCCGGCTCCCACTAAGACTGAGCACAGTGGACTGGGAGGAGTCTGCACTCTGCAGCTCACGAATGCTGGGACAGGGCAGACTTCATTGACGTCTGTCAGACAACAGCTTTGAACAGCAACTTGAAATTGCAATGCGTCAGTCTGTTGCATCTGCATTATCTGTGCCAAGAAACTTGCCATCACAGAATGTTGACAAGAAACTGGATGCATCAGTAACAACTGAAATGGCGGTGTTTCAGAGCAATGGCAAGCACGGGCATTGTTTAGAACAAGTGTATCAGTATCTGATCAGGTAGATTGCGTTGCACTCAAAAAAAATTTTTTTAAATGTTAGTCTATCGTTGACTTGATTGACATACAGGGCAGCTAGTCTGAGATCTCTTTCCTTCTAACACACTGGTCATCCCACATGCACCCATACAATCAGATTGTGATTCAAACTACGAATGCCATGAATGTAATTACACCAATCTACATGTGTCAAATAATTGAACCACACGCCGTGGCTCGCCTCTGGCGCTGACGTGCAGTGAGTGTGTACGCCTGATGAGCCCAGAATTAGGGCGAAACACGTGTCGCATACTCTTTGCATTATTTGACTGTAAAACTTTGCAACATTCTATGATCTGCTTCTTGCAACTGAAGAGGGCACCGTGGCAGATGTTTGCCAACACAAGCGTTACCTGGTAGGTAACCACCCATACAATCAGATTTTGATTCAGACTACAAATGCCATGAATGTAATAACCCCGATCTACATGCTGTCAAATAAACGGACCACCGTGGTGCAAAGTAAAGGCTTAAACACGCTTTTGCGCGTGCATTACTCTTTGCATTATTTGACAGTAAAACCATGCAATATATATATATATATATATATATATATATATATATATATATATATATATATACTGTGTATATATATATATATATATATATATAGCATTTTTAATGTAGGTAGATCATTTTGACCTGGGCATTTTAAAAGTAGCTCGCAAGCCAGTGTGGGCACCCCTGAACTAGAAACATGTACTTATATGACAGCATGAACTGCTTGTAGATAAGGTTAGTCTTTTATTGGTGTCAACATATTGCAGTAGTTTTATTAAAAATAAGTGTCGGTCGTTCTAAAACCGTTCACATGTGAGATGCCCGTGCACTGTGTCATTCCCGGGAGCCCGGATTCCGAGAATGACATGTGGGATTCCCAAATTCCCAGGAATGGATAAACCATTCGGGAATGGATTCCCTAATGGTAAAGTCTCTTCTACAACTGCAGAAGTGTTGAAAGTGTTATATGTCTGCCAGGTAATGTCTCCTCCTGGCAGGTGTTTAAGGTATTGTTTTATTTCTTTTATGTTCAATTTGAGTCATTGAGGCACATTAATGCACTTTTTGTTATCATTTGCTTTGTTTTCTATGCCTGTGCTATTTTCCATGTGTTTGGTGGGTAGTCCCCCAAGAGGCGGGGTCACTTGCCAATCACCACAAGGAACTGCCCTGCGCCCTATATGCCCAGAGGGTCTTCCACAGTTTCTGGCCTTTCATTTCAAATGCACTAGAGAGTTGGTGAGTGTTACAATCAAGGGCATCCCAGAACTTAAGGACATGTCCTACTCTGACAGACTCAGAATTAAAAATGCTTAGTCTGGAGCAGAGCAGACTGTCTGTGGACCTAATCCAGCTCTTTAAAATCTTCACAGGTATTGATAAAGTAGATCCAGCAACATTCTTTCGGCTTAAGGGTGAACCACATACTCAAAGACATTAGTGAAATTTAAGGGGGTATCTGCATTTAAAACTGATACCTGGAACCACGACTTTATGCAAAGATTTGTTGGACTCTGGAACAAACTACCGAGACATGTAGTTGATGTAGAAACCTTGACAGCCTTTAAGAAGAATCTGAATGAGATTTCAAGACAATTTACCTATTAGTTAAACAAATGGGCTTGATGAACTGAATTGTTTCTCATTGTCAAATTCCTAATATTGCTATTTTTTTGGTACACTGCATTAATCCCTCGGGGTAAATTGTCTTTTTTGCATAATCTTTGGAGGCCAGAGCGCAGTATCAGCCATTGTACAGCGACCAAGGATATTTATATGTTACCTGTGCTTTTGTTATTTTGATTCATTGGATTTTCGACCATTTTGCACTGTTTTTGACTTCACTTCTGGTTTGTGCATTGGGAGCTGTTCACTTGGGACTGCACTTGCTGGCAACTCCATTTTGCGTTGTATGCTGTACAGGTCTCATGTACTTACAGTATATACCATTCTTGTTATAATAAATATTTATTTTATAACAATTTTACATGGCCCTTTTTGGATCTAGCCAGGCTTTTGGATGAGATTTTCCCTCTAGTGAGCATTTTTGGGACTCTCTGTCATAATAGACAGCATGCCTTAGCAAATGTGGACCAATTATTGAAATAAAAGAATTAAACACACCAAAGCAGTGAACCTTATGTTGCAAGAATTCAGAAGGACTCACTCCTTCTCACAGCTGCTTTACTCCCTGAGATGGAGGAGGTGGCACCCAAATTACGACCACTGGATATTACAAGCAGCAAGTTGTACTGTTGTGCAAAAGATTGTCTAGCTCAGCAGTAGAACTTGCAGCTCGTAATTCGCAGACTATGTTCAATCCCTGTTGTTGTTGTTCCAGAAGGATGGAGATGGAGCCTGGGAGAGGGGTGACTCTGTGAGTGAACTGTAAACTGTACATGCTGCTTGGCTGAAAGAGAAGCCAACTATTGTGCAGAAGGGTCCTTTCACACAAGTCTAGCCTTGTCAGCGGCTAGATAAATTGAGTTTCTCTTTGGCTCTGTTGCTGCCAGTACTGATGTTTAATCCAGCAAACAACGTTTGCATCCCAGCCATGCTGTCTCAGGGAGAGAATATAGCTGCTAGGGTTTGGATCAATACATGAATTACTAAATAAAGACAGATTCCATGTTATGGCTTAAATTCTGTTGTCTTATTGGCATGTTTTTGTTTCTAACAAGAAAATACTTTTTATTCTTAGATTCCTATTGGTCAGACAATAAGGGGTAGTTATAGAACAATGACTTTTATTTCTATAGCACATTTTCATACAAAAGATGCAGCTCAAAGTGCTTTACAAGATATCAGAGAAATAATTGCAAGCAAAGAAAAAAACTAATTCAATTTGGTAAATAATAGTGAATAAATAACTTACAAAAATAAAAAATGCACTTTTACATGTAATGGATAAATAATAAATAGAG
This sequence comes from Polypterus senegalus, assembly GCF_016835505.1. Lineage (NCBI taxonomy): Eukaryota > Metazoa > Chordata > Cladistia > Polypteriformes > Polypteridae > Polypterus > Polypterus senegalus. Next base: position 8,024 of record NW_024381451.1, read on the forward strand.
AAGTAAAGTCCTCATATATAGAATTTGTTTTTAAGTCTTTAAAATGGAGTTATAGCAGACGGGTGTTCTTGTTGATTGCACAAGGCTAGGTGGGTGAAGCAAGCCCTGTACTGTATAATTACAGTAGCTCCTTTTTGAGTTACTGATAGGCCTGTCAAGGCTTCTTTTTAAACCACATACTGATTTCATTTCTTGTTTCTATGTCACTCATTACACTTTTGATGGCTCTACATTACATTTCTACCTACTGATATATTTATTTTTACATTCCCAGTTTCCTGGCTTTAGCAGAGGATCAGAAAACTTTAAAGATCAGGACAAGAAGCACAAGTCTATCCTGAACTATCATTTTACTTAAAATGATGACAGGCACCTCAGAAGAGTACTCAAATGTCTTGATTGTAAGAATAAAGATTTGCATGAATACTATATCTTCTTATATAATATGCTATCATGGCTGTCTGTTTGTCTGTCCAGGATGTTAAATCACCTATAGCTTGCAAACCATTTGACCTATTCACTTGAAATTTGGTATATATATACTACGTGACATCTGCTATCCACTTTTGGGGTGATGAGTTTAATTCCTCTTTTTATTTTATTTTATTTTATTGCAGAATCAGCTCTCTGGAGCACACAGCAGGGCAGCCATTCTCATCCCTACCACCTTCACCATCACTTCCCTTTACTCTTCATATCTTAAATCATTCTTGAGGCAGATTGAAGACTTAGGTGCCAGCTTAAGTGAAAAATTAAGAAAAATGTACTAGGTAATTGCAACACAAAAACTAACCTAATCAGTTTTAACGCGAAAAGATGCAGACGAAAAGAAGAGAACAAGTGGTTCTCTGGTTCTAGGGTGGAGAAAAGAAGAGCTACTCAGGAAGCAGCAAGCACATCAACCTCTGAGCAAATGAATGCTAAAAGAACAGCAATCATTAAAGTAGGCAAACCAAATGATCTATGTGACTTTGATCTGGTTTATGATTTATTTTTTCCAGCTATTTCCTGGCCACCTTTAAGGGTGGTTTTTAGGGGTTTCTGAAGCCAATAAATCTAGTGGTTATATTTACTTTTTGTTTCATTGTTTCTAACATTGTTAAAAATGATCCACGGTCTCTCGCTGCTGGCAGACCAATGGGTGTTGCCATTGTGAAGACTGGTTGCTAAGACGCAACACCCCATTGCTGGGATGTGGTTCCCATTAGTTACATGTCATCATATCACTAGAACAACACTTTAAAATTGGTGCTACATTTGCTGGTCTTCCAAGAATGATATGACCAAAAAAGCCATTGTCTTGTTTCTTTTTCTGATAATAATCCTGTGATCATATTTGTTTCTCGATTTGAAATTAAATGTTTCATGGCTGTGGTTACATATAGTCATAACTTACGACTTATCACTTTGTTCTTTACGATTCTCGCTACATGTCCTGAGCTTTGTTTAATTAGCATCTCTCCAGGTACTGTCATGTTTCAAATTTTGTTCTTGTGCTCAAAAATAATCCTGTGATCATATTTCACTGGATGTTTAAACTGTTCTTTATACAGCCTCCAGCTAATTCAAAATGCTGCTGCAAGAATTATTACAAGAACAAGAAAATATGAACACATAACTCCAGTTCTTAAATCCTGACACTTGGCTCCCAGTTAAGTTTCGGCTTACTTGTCTGAACTGATCATGACTTACAAACCTGAGCACATTAATATCTCAAGATGCCGGTCTGCTTATGATTCCAATGATTAATTAAATAACAGTGGGAGGTCGAGCTTTTAGAATCTGGGCCCCTAAACTGTGGAATGGTCTCCCTGCTACTGTAAGAGATGCCCTTTCAGTCTCAGCTTTCAAATCCTGGCTGAAGACTCATTAATTCAGTTTAGCATATCCTGACTAGAGCTGCTGTACAGACTGCATCTCTGTTGTTAGTCATTAGCAATAAAATATAAGTAACACGATAGTTATAATTGGGTACTAACCTTCACCTATTTTGTTTCTCTTCTTGGTACTCAAATGTGGCATTTGGTGCCACAGCCCACCTGCCAAGTTGTTTTGCCTGCCTAAGGTAAATTAATCCTTGATGGAGGATTGCAGGAATCGTCGGGTAGATGGGTTCTTTCATTGGATTGACTGGCCCAGCACTGTTTCAGTTGTGGAATGGCCAATTGGGTGAGGAGGTTTGATGGCTGAGGTCTCCAGGACTCTTAAACAAATCCAAATTATATTATGTGATATCATCTACAGTTAAATGCTGCTCTGTACTTGTAATATTTTTATTTTTATACTTTATTGAAGATTACTTATGTTCTGTTCTGTGCATTGTATTGTATTGACCCCTTCTTTCTGACACCCACTGCACGCCCAACCTACCTGGTGTCAGGGATGCCAGGGGCAACGACCCGACCGGGACGCCTTGAGGGACCGGAAGATGGTCAATGCCCACCCTGGATCACGTGGGGCTTCCTTCCTGGTTGCTTTAGGGAACACGGGTAGAGGGCTTGGAAGCCCAACCCTGTAGGGACTCGTGGTCACCGCCAGGGGGCACCCCAATGCCTTGGGGACCCTGGACCTCAGCACTTCCGCCACATCAGGAAGTGCTGGGGGGAAGAAGAAAAGGGACACCCGGAGAGCTTCTGGGAGAACAGCCGGCATTTCCACCACACTGGGGCGTGTCCAGGGAGGAATGCTGGGACACACCTGGAGCTCATCTGGGATAATATAAAAGGGGCCGTCTCCCATCAGTCGTGGCTGGAGTCGGGTGGAAGCAGGACAAAGCAGTAGAGAGAGAGTGGAGGCAGCCCGAAGGAGAAGGCATTGTGTGGTCAGGACTGTGTTGGGGTTTGTTTGTGTGCACTTGATCTTATTGTGAATATTGTAAATAAGCGTGTGGTGGTGGATTACAACATGTCTGCCTGTCTGTGTTCGGGCCGCGCTCACACTGAAAAAGGGTCTCTCTTTGGACTGCCTTTCCCAAGGTTTCTTTCATTTTTTCCCTACAAGGGTTTTTTGGGAGTTTTTCCTTGTCTTCGTGGAGTGTCAAGGCTGGGGGGCTGTCAAGAAGCAGGGCCTGTTAAAGCCGAATGTGGCACTTCTTGTATGATTTTGGGCTATACAAAAATAAATTGTATTTTATTGTATTGTATATTTGACACCATTTTTGAAATAGTTGTTTTGACAGTTGCTTGTTGTTATTAGGCAGGATGTCCGGGAGCCGAAGACACATAACGCCATTACTCAGACAGCATAAAAGGTCAGCAATATACACTTCCTAGTTTGTCCACATTGTTATTTTTGCAGCATTTTGATCCCTGGTTACAAATTGTTTTCTAACTTTTTAACTCAATCTTATAGCTAATGCTTTCACTTGATTCATGCATATTCTGGTTTTGACTCATTTGCTGCACCCTGCTACTACAATTTTGGTTTTGTAAACTGGGCTTCTTTTCAAGACTATCAAGTCCTGATAGTTGAACCTAACTAGTTTATATTTTTTCTTTTCTCCTGATTCCATTTCCTTTCAAAACTGCTGCCTCCCTATGTGTGAATTTTGACTATATGTGCCATCTTCCATTCTCTGTCAAAACTGCTGTTGCCATGCAATATAGATATGATTATAATTAAGATTGTACAGATGTTGTGTTTGCTGCATTTCAGAAACAGTTGTCTTCCTGAGATTTTCACACACTACCAAAATTCTTAAAATCTACAAGTATTGGTGCCAAATAAATAAATAAGTTAGTGGCACCTAGTTAATCAAATAGTTCAGAGGGGAGCTGCTGGCAAGGCCAATGTTCAGCAAGACCACAAATACTCAAAACATAACTTTTTATAGGACTGATATGGAGAAGTGTATCTCTGAACAAACATTCTTCAGACTTTGAAGTAATTAGCAAAAGCAGCATAAAACCATATGAATGGAACAATAAAGTTATAGAACATTTTAGAACATTAGAACAATCTAGACGAGAACAGGCCATTCAGCCCAGCAAAGCCTGCCAGTCCTATCTACTTAATTCTTCTAAAATAACATCAAGTCAAGCTTTGAAAGTCTCTGAATTCCTACTGTTTACTACACTTCTTAGTTGATGATTCCATGCTGTAATACTACATTTTTTCTTTATGTCACTGTATCTGGACAATACTGTTATGAGTTTTATTCACATGTGCATGTTAACTGTGGCACACAGAGGCTCAGCAGTTAGAATTGCTGACCAAGCATTGGATTAGATAGCCAAAGACAACTGGAGGCTTGTATAGTCAGCTTAAACACAGGTTAGGTATTTCTGTCCTCTATCAGCACAAACCTTCTTTCCTTCTTGGGAGAATGAGAATCGACATGTAAGCACTATGATATTTCTGTATTTTGTGGGAGAGGAATTCAGCCCTTGTTTGGAGACGAGAAGACCAGCAGATGAAGCAAGAACCATATAAAAGGTCTGGACAGTGGCCAGACCCTTCGAGGCTGTGCCAACAGGTGTTGGAAACCTCCCAGCGTAGGGACGAAAAAATGGCTGACTGTGTTGATCCAGATTCCCACCTGGATAAAGTCTGTCCATATGCCTCCTCGTCTGTAACTGCGTAAAACGTCAGTAAATGTAAGCTAAAAGATATTTTGTCTCATGTGATTCTTGTACCGTAATCACTATGGGAGGGATATCGCCTTTTCTGGTATATTATGATATTGTTTAATTATTTAATAAGCCACAATATTAAAAGAACACATTTCCAAGAGAGCTAATGCCTCTGCAGGAAACATAATGGCGTAGTCGGCAGGATTGTGGCTACATTAATAATTATATTATTATATATTAATTATAATATTTTATATATATATTAAACATATGCTTACACTGATGAATGGGAGGCTCGGTAATAATATTTGATATATATATTTCGGATTGGTTGCGCGCACGGTCATGGACTCCGGCCGAGAATTAAAAACTGCCTTAACATGCCTGGCCTGATTAATTTATCCCATCAAAAGACAAGAGGCGGACTTGTCAAACTCGGCACAGTGCATGAGGCTGGAAAGAAAGCCCGACATCTGTCGGCGAATCGTGGTAGCGTCTGCTACCTACGGTATGAGAGTGAACTTTAAGGTTGGACTTTTAAGTTTAACGCATAAGTGGGACTAAAATTGGACAAAATAAATGGAATACAACAAGATTGAAACTGATGGCACGAGACTGGCTGTCCAGTAAAATGAAACGGCACTCACAGGGGCAGCACAGATTAATTAATGGCCGTACGAAGCCCAAAATCTACCTAGAAAAGTAAATGCCGTGTTGGGAAACACGTATTTACAATAAATTACATCGCTAGCCTTTAGAAAACAATATTGAAGGCTATAAAGAACGGCGCGTTATTGTATATTAGTTGCGGCAGGCAGACAAGACATGCAGGCATTGCACTCACCTTGCCGTTTGCGTGGTAATCAGCGGAGCTGAAAAAACTTAAAGATGAAATCAAAGCAACAGCGATAGAATCCATAACGTCTCAATCACGATCGCTAAAATAATTTGTAGAAATCTTTAATGGCATCCAAGCAGCTCGATGCAAAAATACAAGCTTCGTCCACGTGTTACAAGCAGTCTAAAAGACGCCAGCTGTTTCTATCAGTCTACCTACAAGGGTAAAGGTTAAAGGTTTTGGCAAAACCCCCACCTATTTTGGTACTTTTAAGAAATTGCCGTGTGTTTAAACACACAGAAATAATTAAATTACCTTTTAAATATAGCTTAAATAACGAACATACTTTATAAGCTAATGTTTAAAAAGAATTTGTAAAACGGTGTACACATATAGCGCTAAAATGCAAAAGAGCTCGAACAACAAAGTGGAAAAAGAATAAATACATTTGGGGTTAAAACTTACAATAAGAACAATTGGTTTAAAGCAAATCAAAAAAGAATGTCTCCACTTTTGTTTAAAACTTATAAACGTGCAAAACATTTTTTTCTTTTAAACCCTGATCAAGTTTAAAGGAAAAATACTCTTTTAATAATACTAAATAATAAGGAGACAAGTTCTCACGGATATGTAGCATGTGCCCGATTGTGCATGAATGGAGGTTATGTATTTTGGGAACTCTTAAGGGAATGTATGGTGGCGCAGTGGTTAGCACACTTGCCCGGTGATATGAGATAAAGGTTCAAGCATGTATGTTTTCCTTGTTAAGTCAGAATATTCTTTGTGACCGCATAACTTTTTCTGGGAACACTTTCTTGTTGTGGAATTGTGCTGCGTGATTTCCTCGCGCGTGGATTTTCTTGTTGTCGCAGAATTTACGGATCGCCACGGGTAATACGTTACCCTCGTTTGACGCTGAGTCGTATGTTCGCCACGAAAATTCCATGATCTGGAAAATAGCGCGTATGAAACTGAGGTAAGAAGCATTCCTAATATTTTCAGTAATATCAGCTTGCGGCCTGAGATGTTGTTTGATTAATAATAAGCATGAAGGAAAAGACGTGCTTAAGTATGTTGCATGGTGAAACCCTATAGATAAACAAAAAAGCACAACCTCGAGTGAGTTTATAGCACGTGTGCTAGAAATCGAGAACTTTATTCTGTGAATGAAGTATTGTTGTAAAGAGAACGTGAGTATGTGAATACATGTGAAAGAATGAAGCAATTGCCAAATACTGTGTGTAGAAATGACTGAAACGAGTGAAGGTTGATTGTCTGTTCTCTAGTGAACGAATTTCTGCTTTAGCTAAGTAATTCTACTTGGACATGAAGCAGAGTTTAGAATCTAGAAAAGAAAATAAAAGACGAATAAATTATTTTTATTCAGAGTCTGGGGTGGCAGATGCGTGTTTATGTCATTTGTAAGTCTGTCTTTCTATGTTCGTCAGCTGACTAAGAATGTTAAACTGTAGAAATGGGAGACGTCCCATATAAGAATATTCAAAGTTAAATGTAATACATGTGAATATCAATAGTGATCATGACTGGTGATTGATAACACAATCTGTGCCTGGTCTGTGTTTTGAAGCCTGCAAACAGATGCAGAGTTTAAATAACGCCATGACTTATTGACCTCGACGAATCTCAGAATAGCTTGTAACATGGTCAGTTAAAGAGAAGAATTTTCAAATCTGAATTTCATGAAAAGTGTTATAAGCATAAAAGTTGCATTTAAAATCTATAGATGTTCTTGTTCTCCAGATTCAGCAAATCCAGTGACCAACGGATGGAAAACAAACTATGTTTTATACAAGTTGCAAAAAAATAGCTTAATAGCAAGTTTGGGCATAGCAATTAGAAATAATCTAATCGTAGGATAGTGAATATTTATCAATCATAAATTAATGAATAGCAGCTATTAGAATAATTTTCTTGCATGCTGATTTAGTGCAAGTATTAAATGTTTTAATGAAAATGCAAACAAATGAACACTAGACTGATTTCATTCTTTGAAAAACAGTATAGAGGGTTTACATATTTTGATGTATGACAAATGATTATTATTATTTCACTTCAGTAATTACAGACTGTATTAGAATTGAAATACATTTATTGATTTGTCTCTGTAAGTGATTAATTTTAGGAAGAGTTGTTATTGCATCAATGTATTAGGTTAATGCTCAGTGATAATGCACATAGCAAAATGGATTATTCAGTTATACATTAGAACCATTGTATATAACATCCTGTTATAAGTTAAGACACTTGGATAACTGAGGCAATGTGTTAATTTTGTGTAATGTATGATCCTACTGAAGAAACATTGTCACTAGCATAGTTTAAATGTATTACTCTATTTCTTACTGTTATTTTATGAGACTGAACTGCGGGTCTAGAATTGTCATTTATAATGCTGCATTTGTATGATACATATGATTGGGAAATAATTGCTTTATGTTATGTATTTGCTCTACCTTCCACCCTTCGCTAGTTTAGCATAGCAAGTAGCTTAAGTTTAGCCACTAAATTTAGTGGTTAAAGCCTCTCCATTCAGTGGTAAAGTTTATGAATGAAGTAACAGGTGGTGTATACAAACGAAGATTTACAGAGACTGTACTGCGCTAATGACTTTTAATCTGTTGCACATACCTGAGAATAGCTGGTGAAGAAACACTTGCTTTCCAGAGGGAACGGAGTAAAGAACTAAAGAAAGATTGCAAGTCCAGCTACTCAGATTTGATGCCATGAACTAAGACAAGTTTTATGGACTGTGGCAGGGACAGGCTGTAGCCACTGAGGTGATGTGACAGCTGTTGAAGGCTCCCATGAATGACCACTGAATACAGTGCAAGCTTAGAGGGAAGTGCACCTCTGCTAAAAGGGACAGTCACCATGTGTTCATCTTATGAGCTCCCTAATGATAAAAGGACTGTTTACTTTCTGTTCCAGTAACAACAAACTTTAGTGCCTTGAAGCAGTCACACTTTGTTCAGACGGATCTGCAAAGTTACCAATCTGCAAAGCCACCAAGAAAGAGACTTTGTTAACAAACCACTGAGTTGGACAAGGCATATATATAGCAAGTCTAGGAATATACTTGAAACTATTATAAGAAGGGCTCAAAGGTATGAGGATATGCATGATTTATCAATGATGTGAACTTGTAAATTGGTAACTTGGAATAGAACATCTGATAGTGAAGTTGGGGAGGATAACAGATAGTGAATGAACAATTATGCAATAATACTAGTTAAGAACAATTAATAATCATAGCAATGAAGCTAGAATAGCATCTGAGTTATGTTACAACTATTGTAACTCATAAAGGGATCAGACATCAAAGGGTGGGCACATCTAGCAACATATTGAAGCTAGAAATGATAGAAGTGCCAAAGAATAGTGTAATCCATCAAGATGCTATATAGGATTGTAATATAATCTGATGCTATGACACCCACTGCATGAATTCAGTAATATGTAGACACAACACAGACTATGTAAGAAATAACAGGGCAAAAATCTCCACTAACACCATTGATGAGATATCACTACTTGATAACAGCATGTTAAATGTAACTGTTTGTCCATGTTTACGCTGGTTTTAGATGAATGGTACAGAAGCTATAGTGATACTACATCTCACATGTCCCAAATGACTTGAAATATTGACACTGTGATGGGGGATCAAGTACCTTTTGTTTTGTGGATATGACTTTCAAATATTGTTTTTTGTCACAGATCCAGTGACAAAGGGTGGCTTGTAATACTACATTTTTCTTTATGTCACTGTATCTGGACAATACTGTTATGAGTTTTATTCACATGTGCATGTTAACTGTGGCACACAGAGGCTCAGCAGTTAGAATTGCTGACCAAGCATTGGATTAGATAGCCAAAGACAACTGGAGGCTTGTATAGTCAGCTTAAACACAGGTTAGGTATTTCTGTCCTCTATCAGCACAAACCTTCTTTCCTTCTTGGGAGAATGAGAATCGACATGTAAGCACTATGATATTTCTGTATTTTGTGGGAGAGGAATTCAGCCCTTGTTTGGAGACGAGAAGACCAGCAAATGAAGCAAGAACCATATAAAAGGTCTGGACAGTGGCCAGACCCTTCGAGGCTGTGCCAACCAGGTGTTGGAAACCTCCCAGCGTAGGGACGGAAAAATGGCTGACTGTGTTGATCCAGATTCCCACCTGGATAAAGTCTGTCCATATGCCTCCCGTCTGTAACTGCGTAAAACGTCAGTAAATGTAAGCTAAAAGATATTTTGTCTCATGTGATTCTTGTACCGTAATCACTATGGGAGGGATATCGCCTTTTCTGGTATATTATGATATTGTTTAATTATTTAATAAGCCACAATATTAAAAGAACACATTTCCAAGAGAGCTAATGCCTCTGCAGGAAACACATGCGTCTATAGTCCTCTGTGTGAAGATAAACTTCTTAACATTTGTACAAAATGTACCCTTAACAATTTCCCAGCTGTGTTTCCAAGTTCTTGATGAACTCATTTTAAAATAACAGTCTCGACCCGCTGTACTGATTCTCTTCATAATTTGAAACACTGTAATCATGTCTCCTCTCAATCTTTTGTTGCTTAGACTGAAAAGACTCAGCTCTTTTAATCTTTCATCACAATTCATCCCCTGTAGCCCTGAAATGAGCCTAGTTGCTCTTCTCTGGACCTTTCTAGTGCTGCAATGTCCTTTTGTAGCCTGAAGACCAAAACTGCACACAGTACTTTGTAAAGCTTGAGCAGAACCTCCTTGGACTTGTACTCCACATGTCGGCTACATAACCTAACATTCTATTAGCCTTCATAACAGCTTCTGAACATTGTCTGGCAGTTGATAGTGACAAGTCCACTACAATACCAAAACTGGACTACAGAAGAATGAAACAATGTCTCTTAGTCTAACAAATGTTAATTTTTGCTAAAGCATGTACATGATAAGATCTGCAGCACGGGCTGGTGGCAGTAATGCAGTGGTGTGGGAAGTATTTTTTGGCATACATTTTTTGAGCCTCATTTGAATTCCACAGTATTTAAGCATTATTATGGACCATATACATCTCTTTATGGCCTCAGTTTACCCTCTTTAAATTTGATACTAACAGCAAGGTTATGTTCTACATCACAAAACATACATCATTTCAAGCTAGTCACATGCACACTACAGTGACTTCTGTTTACTCCAATGGTCTTCACAGTTCCCTGAGCTCAATCCGTTCCATTCGTATGGTGTGGAAAGTGAGGTTCACATGACTGTGTGGTTGACAAATCTGCAATAATACTTCCAGCACCTTATTGAATCCATGTCTTGAAATATTATGGCTGTTTTGCAGGCAAAATGGGGTCTTACCTAGTACTAGGTGTGCCTAACAAAGTGGCCACTAAGTGTACATTGCATGCCATTCCATAGTAGATAACATTCGGAAGTCATAGACTGGTAGTGTACAGAACAAAGGCTGCATTGCTAATTAACTTGTGACTCGTCCAATTACTATGTGTCAAATTATTTTGCAGATGAATGAGCAGCCTAGGAATGTTTTTTTAATCAAGATACAGATTTCTACAGGACATGTAATTAAGTCAGAGACTGATAATTGACCACACACTGCTATGACAAACAGTGTGTTGCTTATCTTTAGATGTTGCTTTGTGCAATTTTCTCATCTTAATCAGGCATGCAACAGAATTGAGAAATGTGAATCTGTGTTAGTTTGGTTGGATTTCCATGCATGGGTTTTATTCAAGTGTACATATATGGTATGCAAATTACATCTATTTTTAGAATGCTTGTTGTTTATATTAGTGAAATCAATTGGCTTAAAACTTTCGAATTAGTTATATCCTTTCGTTCACTCTTTCTATCTGATTTCTATGTTATACAGTCCTTGGAGTCAGCATCAAGTGCAAAGCAAGAACTGATTGTGGACTGGAAACCACTCAGTACCACTCATACACAAACCTAAACAATACAGAGTCACCAATTAGTCTAATGTGCAAGTCTTTGGGGTGTCGGTAGAATGTGGAGTACCAGAGGAAAATGCAGACAATGGGAGAATGTGTGCTAGGGTACACGCTGTGAATCATACACTATACCTCCATGACAGCCCAAATATGTGTAATATATAGGGTAATAATTAACAATTTAAGACTTACACTCACCGGCCACTTTGTTAATTTTTCCTGTTCAACTGCTTACTAACACAAATATCTAATCACCCAATCACAAGGTAGCAACTCAATGCATTTAGGCATATACATATTTTCAAGACAACGTGCTGAAGTTCAAACCGAGTGTGATGTCTGTGCAGAAGCGGATGTGGGGGCTGTAGGAGGAAAATGGAAGTATTGGTTGTTTGTATGGATGTTAATAAAGAAATAGGTAGTTAAGCATTACATGTGTGTGAATCACAATTTCTGATACAACATCGAGCTTCAGAATGAAGAAGAAAGAATGATTTAAATTACTTTGAAAGTGGCATAGGTGTTGAGTGCCAGATTGGTTGGTTTGCGTACTTCAGAAACTGCTGATCTACTGGGAATTTGTAGCACAACCATCTCTAGGGTTTACAGAGAATGATCCAAAAAGGGAAAATATCTAGTGAGTAGCAGTTCTCGAAAGTGGAAATGCCTTGTTGATGCCGGAGGTCGGAGGAGAATGGCCAAACTGGTTTGAGCTGATAGAAAGGCAACAGTAACTTAAATAACCACTTCAACCAAGGTATGTAGAAGAGCATCTCTGAATGCATAGCACATCAAACCTTGAAGCAGGTGGGCTACAGCAGCAGAAGACCACACAGGGTGCCACTTCTGTCAGCTATGAACAGGTAACTGAGCCTACAGTTCACATGGGCTTGTCAAAATTGGACAATAGGAGTTTTCAAAAAGTGGCCTGGTCTGATGAGTCTCGATTTCTGCTGCAACATTCAGATGGTAGGGTCAGTATTTGGTATCAACAGCATGAAAGCATGGATCCATCATGATGCCTTATATCAACAGTTCAGGCAGGCAGTGGTGGTGTAATGGTGTAGGGGATATTTTCTTGGCACACTTTGGGTCCCCTATTACCGACTGAGTGTCATTTTAAATGCCACAGCCTACCTGAATATTGTTGCTGATCATGTCCATCCCTTTATGACCACAGTGTACTCATCTTCCAATAGAATAACACGCCGCTTCACCAAACTCATATCATCACAGACTGGTTTTGAACATGACTGCACAGTGACTTCCAAGGTGATCTAGCCAGCAGCTGCTTGAACTTGAGCAGGCACCATAGTGCACGTTATGCTGACTTCATTATAAAGGAGCTTCGCTCTCAGAGGATTTGTTAATTGTATGTGTACTACTGCATGCTAAAAGTCTAAAGACTCTTATTTGCTTGTTTAAGAAAAACAAATTGGTTATTTTAGGAAAATAAATAAAAATGAATAACTTTTTTAATTTAAGCATAGTGTGGTGCTGAGGTGTCACCTGTTGTACGGCTGTGTTCGGATCCTAAATTGGGATCCGGTGGTGGTTTGTCTGGCGGTAGGTGCAGCAACGCAATGTATCAGTGTGTGCACCTAACCAAAATATACACAACTAATACACAATGTATTATATATATGTGTAAGCATATGTAGCAATATGAGGTTCATTCATTAAGTACTGGCTGCCATGTGGCACTGTTGTAGTTGCAAGTCATTGACACAAGCATGTTACATGTAGTGGTTTCACGGTCCTATCAAAAGGCGTGTAACCGATCTGAATTTTCATGGCTCACACATGGTCAGAGGTTATTTAATGAGGCTATTAGAAAAGTCTGAATAGCCCATCAGCTAAACGAACAATGCTCAGTTCTGAGCAAAGAAACAGCAACCAACTTTGACAGCTGAAAACAAAACACAACAGATGTAAGTGCACAGTGTCCAAGCACATGAAAGATGCACAAAAATTCTCATGTACGATCTCGACATTTCAAATTTCATGCAACTTACTTGTATTACCTACAGATATGGATTATAATTTATTCTTTTCTAAAAACAGCTAAAGATGACAATAAGGAGAAGGTTCATCTCAGACTTGTGAATAGGTAACCTTAGGACTAGACATAGTCAGAGAAATGGTCTGAAATGAGAATGTATATCACAGGCTTTTCACCTTCAAGCTACAGATGTGAGATTTTGCATGGTCGCTGCTGCTAGTTTAATTACAATGTGACTTAAAGAGAGTGTAATTAAAAAATAGCATTGATTTATAGAAATTAATTTCATGCAATCTATTCATTCTGTTGAAGAATTCACTATTTTTTTATAATGCTCTTCACTGAGGGCTGGCTCAAAGTGATGTAAAAAGTTCACTGGTAAAAATACAATTACAGACTTTGCAAATTACAAAAAGGCCACAGATTAAACTACACTGTTGCAATTTGCATTATTTAAATGTGAGTTGGATGGCAAAAGACACGAGAACATGACTAGAAACAAAACATGCACAGCTTCCTCTAATAATAGTACCAATAAGGATCAAACAAAGATATACACAAAAAAGCAAATGAAGTGTCTAAAGAATATTCCAATGAGCAAAACAAATAATCCAAAATAAGACAGAGAAAGCAAAGAAACAAGGATCAAGACACAAATGTAAACAGACAGGTCCCAGAATAGCAGAATCAAGGAAAGTGACTAAACAATCGAGTGCTGAGCACATGCCAACAGCCTGCTTAAATTAGAAGGCAAATTTAGCTCAAACTCCAAATATTTGGCAAGCGATTTATGTGGTGATGGACATAGCCCTAGGCAAGAAATGACACCCTGCACTTTTTGGGGTATTGCATGCTGAGAGTTGGAGATTCATTTGGTTGCGACTCCAAACAAACAAGTCATAATCACATGGAATTAGGCCTGGATGGCATGCCTAAGCTCCTGGAATGTTTTCAGAAGTTGGACAGCATTATGACGAAATTCAGTATTATCCAAAAACTGTAGAAAGGTGATAGCAATTTAGAATCCCCAAGGTTAGTCTGTCACTTCAGGAAAGTCGCCTCAGTTCAGTCTTCTTTAGTACAAGTAGCAATTAGATTGCTCATGCTGAACTCTCTGTTTTGGTACAGGATAACTTACCAGAAAAGGCCAGATACGTTACTTTGATCTACGTTATTACTGCTAATGGCCAATCACAAAATAAACATTTAAACACTTTTTAACAACTTTATGAATTATTATGTCTATTACATAGAGTGAAAAACACATATTTTGCCAGCCTTTGTTTAAAGGAGGGCTTGATTTCCAAGATGGTCGCTGTTTCCTGCTTGTCTTGCTCTTTTGGCCACATTGGGATTCTCATTTTGTTGCCTTGTTGTGTTCATACCCTTAGTCAAACACCAGTGATGTAAAGATTACTCACTTGCATCCTTTGAGGTCCCACAGATCTTAGAGGAAAGAAGTTTATCTGAAAATCTTGTCTTACTTTATCAACGCCTTAATGCAATATAGGAATGACGCCGTGCAGTGAACTTTTGGGTGCATTTAGAGTCTTACATGTAAATGTGTGCTTATTAGGTTTTTTAACAGCAATTAAAACTTTGCAGTGCTCAACCGTGCTGCTGGCAAGAAGTCAAGTGAGATTTTTTTTCTGCTAAAAGTAAAAGTATGTCTGTTAGAAAAATATGACTAATTCTAATTGAAACTTACAGAATTGGGAGTTGAGTGCACCACTTCAATCAGCTATGTTCTCTAAATTGATATGCAGGAATTTTCTTGTAAGGCTTTTGTATGAAATGTAAAAAAATGAGTGACATTAATTGGGGAGGAAGCTCTGCAAAATACTCGTGAAGGCAACCAACAAAAGTAGTAAAAGTGGGAGGCATTCAAAGCCCTCATAGATAAGTCCAATTTCAATTAGATGCAAACTATAAAATCATTTATTCTAACAGACCGCATTTTATACTTTAATTGGTTACAGTAAAAAAAAAAAATATTATGACTATTAGGGAAAAGGATGCAACAATGCAAATAAAAGTGAAGACAGTAGAACAAGAATATAACCAAAGGAAGGCAAGTTTATATTAATGGATGCAAAAGAATATTCTCTCATATAACCTACTGTATGTACAAACTGCTTTCAAATGGTGAACATGGTCCCCATAAGTTGTCTTACTCTTAAAACCCCTTCCAAGTCACTGGGCAGGTGAGTATATATAAACAAAGACCAAAGGTAAATGCAAAATGATTCTTTATTTGAACACATATATGCACAAACGTCTCAGTCCATGGAGTGAGTAACCAATAAAAAAATGAATTCTCTTTTATACTTTTCTATTACCAATACCTTATCTACTGTAATACATCACATCATCTGACTCTTAATATGCAGAATTAGATCATCTTAGACAATCGACTACAACCATCAGTAACTTCACCTACATGTCGATTCTTCCATTAATCTAAACATCTCTTTGCTAATTGGGGTGTCCTACAGGTTTTCCCATTGATCATATCAGTGCTTCACAAGAGGGTGTTTGGGATTTCTCACTAGTTTTTCTTGCTTTTTAAAGGGGGTGTTTATTACTCATTGACTTTTTTTAGCCTTATTAATTACCTTGATGGTTCCTCTTAAGATGAGGCAACCCCCACCTGCTCAAGCTTTAAGCCATGTTTAGTTAACACTTTAGTTACCTTCTGTCCTTTTCCTTATGCTTTTAATAATCCATTCTTACAATTTCTTTTAAATATATACTTGTATTAAATTGTAAAAATGATCATGTATTGATTAAAAAATTCAATAAAATTCTACAGAAGAAAAGGCTAAAAAAGAAGAAGAATAAGAGGTAAGGGCAGAAGGTATAAGCATGAGGAGATTCTGGAGACAGAAGCTGTCATGGTTTACTTGAATTTTGTTTTGGAACTCCTTGTTTTATCTTATCTTTGTTTTCTAGCAGGCACTCCATTTTGAAAGTGTGGTGCCATGGCATGACTGCCTGTTGTCAAGAGATGAAGATCCAGATTGTTTTTAAGTCAGTTTTACAAGAAAGTTTTTTTGTCCAAGTTCAACTTTAGTTTGTGATTCCTTAAGATCTCACTTTTTTTTTTTACTTACTAGTTTCTTCAGACTTGGTATTTTGGTTTATATATTAGGTTCTGACACACAATGATTTGTTCTTCTGGTCCTGACCTCGCTATGTTTTGCTTAACATTTCCATTTCCTGGCCCTTTTCTGATGCCTTGGTGTCTGTCATTTTCAACCTGTGTCAGAACACCACTATTATTATTATTAATAGTAGTAAGCTATTTTATATTATGCATCACTATTATTGTTGTTTATTTCACTTTTTTATTCCACTTCCTTCTCACCTTCTGTGATTCAGAGCAG
Source organism: Polypterus senegalus (assembly GCF_016835505.1). NCBI lineage: Eukaryota > Metazoa > Chordata > Cladistia > Polypteriformes > Polypteridae > Polypterus > Polypterus senegalus. The sequence continues at coordinate 24,804 of NW_024381451.1, forward strand.
TGCCATAGAAGAACAATTTTTGGTTCCCAAAAGAACCATCCATATGAAGGTTGCAGAAAGAATCTTTAATGATTTAGATTTGTAAAAGGTTCCATACATTAAATATCCATGAATAAATTAGAAATACCAATTGCCCATAATTTCAAAAAGGAGTCTCACTGCATTCAATAACACAGAATATGTATCTGTTAGTGTCCTGCTAGGTAGCCTAACATTCATTGAATATTTTTATATATCAGGAAGTTTTTCAAAATACAAAGAAACAACTTCTTATGCAAAGAATCCTTCCCAGAATGAAATGGTGTTTGGTCAAGCAATGGTTCTAGGAGAAACCACACAACCCAGTGAAAAATCATAAAATGCTATTAAAGAACCAATATTTTTAAGGGTGTAAATATATACATGTACATCATATCTGAATTTAAAACCAAAACACATAATCTTATTAATTTGATTAGAGAGCACCTTGTGGTGGTCACTAAAAGTATATTGCCTCTTTTCCAGTCATAGAAATAAGTTTTCACTTTAGAGGGGCCGGTGCCAAGGGAAAACCTGAAGGACAGCGATTGACATTCTGAGGTGGGCAGTGATATTTTGTTAAGGTGGCACTGTCGCAACTACCTAAGTTAAACTTTTATTTTCACATTGTATGTAACTTAAGGAGTGACGTAAGAAAGAATACTTGCTTTGAAATTTTGGTCCTACAAAATCAATGATATTCTTTATTTAGGTAATTTCGATTTCATAGTATTACCACTAATCTCTGTCTAAATAAAACTTAATACAGTTGAATCTTTGACTTCCTTCAACATTCACCTTCCCTAACAGGTTTCAGAGATGAAACAAAACAATTTCTATGTAAATGTTAATGCAACATTAATGCACGCTTATACAAGATGTGAGTAAGTAATAATGAAAACCAATTGACATAATAAATAAACAATACAGACTCAAAATGAAAATTAGTATTGTACTTACCCCATAATTGACAAATGTTGAGAAATTACCAGAATGGATTATTCTGAACCTACAAAAGCTGCTGTTTTTAGTCCTAATTGAAATAATGGAAAGCGTTTGGAATTGTGAATTGGACAGAGGTGCACTTGCACTGTGCCATTGTGTTGCTTTGGGTATGAATTAAGGGTTTGTCATTAGTGTAATTATCTGACCACTGACAAAGTACAACTATTTTTGGGGATCAAGCTAAGTCATCAATCCATCCATCTCCTTTTCTTGTAAGACGCGACGACAAAGCTCCTCTGCAAGTTGAGCAAAGAACACTCTCTTTGTCAGTGCTTACTGTGCATGCCTTGTACAGTACAGGCGCTGGATCGGCACCAAGTCAAGCGTGTTATATCACACAGTAACTGGCCACCTGCGTGCTCCTGCCACACTAAATAAGCTCACCCTTTCTGGTACACAATGTCATCGCAGCACCAGGGGAAAAAAGAAAGAGACGAATATATGTGACATTTTGAAGAAATCATTTTATGACCTGAATGGTACCAATCAGAAAACAGCGTCACACTAATGCAATATTATTTGAAACGAACAGCCAGATCAGCTGTAAATGTATGGCATTTCTAAAAGTTAGCTTTTTTCAGTTTTATTATACCAGTCTCGTTCACGCTCTCCCTCACCTCTTCTGATCTGACTCCTAACTAACAGCGCTAGTATAAATTCACACCTCGATCTGACGCTGTTCGCTTTCAAATAATATTGCATTAGTGTGGCGCTTGCTTTCTGTTTTAACGATTTGTTTACATAGATTGTTTAGACACAAAATACACATCAAGTTATTTCCTTTACAATTCTAATTAGCTCACTCCCAGATAATCAATCAAGGCAGGAACTGGGAGAAGTTCTTGGCTGTTCTGGAGCCGATGGGGGATGGTATAAGGCTGCTTGCTGCTTGGGCTTATCGACACATTTAGAAGACAAAAGAGGCTGATGGAGAGGTGCGGAGGGATTTAAGGTGGGCCGAATTTGAGTTTTTCATTGGCTCTTTCAATTCTAGTGTTAAATCTCTCTGCTCTTGGGTCAATTTTTTTAATAGAATAGAATTCAGAATATGAGGAATGATAATCTCACTTTTCTCCACTTGTTTCCTGAGTACAAGGGTGCTATAAGTATGCATACTTATACTTAAGTCTAATTTTCTTCATTCTTTTCAACAGTGACTGTACCCCAAATCATCTTACAAAGAATGTAGTCAGATATGTGGCTGATACCTTTGGACCATAAGGAGAAAACCTCCAGGGAAGAGGTGCAACATATGGCTAGGTGGTGTACAGGCAACAAATTGATCCTATAAACCAAGGAGATAACTGTAGACTTCTGGAGAATATACTAACCACCTACCCCTATACATGTGAAATGAAAGAACACCTAATGAAAAAGCTTAATAAAGGCTATTTAAAAAAAAAAAAAACTGTGAAAGGCTCAATTACCTGCCAACTTTTAAGTGAAATATGAGCATGCTAAAATAATGCTAAGGTTACTTAAAAAAAAGCTGGAGAAATCAAAACATTTACAATTTCAAAGCAGTCAATGGTGTACTTAGTGTCTAAAACATCTTGGGACTCTCAGATGTTGGTTTAAAGTTTTAAGTTCATATTTAGATTTGCCAATGTCTTTGGACCATGGAAGGAAGAACCCAGAGGAAACCCATGCAGACACAGGGAGAACATGCAAACTCCACGCAGGTAGGACCCGGAAAGTGAACCTGGGTCACTTGCTTACTGCAAGGCAGCATCACTACCCACTGCGCCACCGTGCTGCCTCCATTTATACATTACACTATATTTTGACAGAGAGAAGTCAGCCAGTGGATCTACTGCATGACTGTTTCACCAATCAAAAGTAGCAACAATAATCACATGACTACGCCTCAAACCAATCAGACCTAGCAACAATAATCACATGACTCCGCTTTCACCAATCAGACGTAGCCATGCAGTCACATGACCACACACAAACTTCCTGTGTCTGCAGCCTGTGAGAGACTTTTTAGTCATGCGGGGCTCCTGTTCACTGCTAAATGATCACAACTTCACTGCAAGAACCTTGAGAGCCAACTCCTGCTGAAGCTTAACCATCACTTCACTAAGTGAAGAACAAGCACCGTTTAACCAAACATGCACAGAAAGTCATGATAAATGAGACATCTTGTATATGCACAAGCTGCCTTGTTCTAATGTTATTTTCTATCAGCTGTGCTATTTGAAAGGCAAGTGTGTGACGATAAATGGGTCCCCTACAGACTCCCTCTTCCCTCATGGGAGTCTGCTGAACCCATTGCCGATAGTTATGACTGAGATGAGCTGATATATGAGGATAATTCACTGCTGAGGCCAGAGGATGGTGGAAAAGTGCTCAAGTGCTTTTATTAAAAACAGTCAAAAAGTAAAATCAACAAAAGTGTCAATGGTGAAGTGTTCTAAAAACAGTAAATCCATAAAAATCATTGTGAAAAGAATGGATAAAAAATCAATAAATAAATCAGTTAAAAGTCCAAGGTTAAAATGCAGACTATCTCCTCCTGATCTCAACCCACCTCCTTCTCATTCTCCTGGCTCACCCATTGCTTATGCGTGTGCTGGCGGAGAGTCAGCAGCCATAAGCTCCTTTCGGCCAACCTCCGCCTTGGCCTGCCTCCAGGCATTACGGCCAGACTGTCGAGGTCGGCTCTCCTAACTTTTTCCCTTCGTGCTCACGCGTTGTGCGTACCTCAAACAAGCCCCCTAGAGCACCACAGCTAACACTCTTTCGTGGGCCCCTAGCTCACCCTGCTTCCTCCCTCCAGGTGGCCAGATCGTCGTTCCCAAGCCTGCCTTTCATGTCTTTTAACCTCCTTTTTTTGATTCCCTCCTTTTTTGTGCTGACTACCAGAGGGTGCTTCGCTCCAAAGTACCTTATTAACTCCCCACAGTGTGCAATTGTGCCCACGGGAAAGTGACACAGCTTAATGATTTTTTCTTTTTGAAACCACAGACCCACTACACCACAAAGTGAATATGCACTATTATACTGTCATTGTACAGTATATCTTGTCACTGTAAATAGTTTGCACTGTTCAAACATACATGTTATCCTACTGTAGGCATAGGGTTCAAAAATCTTTGTTGTTGAAAAGTGAGATTTGGAAGTTTGTGTTATTTGTGCATCTTTATTTGTAAAGATGTTATTTATTTTACTCATTTTTCTATTTTATTATTTGGAAATAGCACAATTTGCACATTATTTTATATTTTGTCTGTCTTATTACAACATTTCTAAAAAATAATCATTTATTATGTTCAAACTGTTACTAGTACTTGAGTATCTTTTCAACAAATACTTCTTTACTCTTACTTAAGTCATTTTTGGGTAACTACTTTTTACTTCTACTTGAGTAATATTATTTTGAATTAACGCCTACTCTTACTTGAGTACAATTTTTGGCTACTCTACCCACCTCTGGTCATAGGTTATTAGCAATCCATTATCACTCTAAAAAGGAGCCAGCTATGCTTAAAAAATGAGTCTTCAGCTTTGACTTAAATACTGAGACTGACTTTGTTGGGAACTATCAAAATATGCATGTGTTTTCAAAGTCTGTGGTCACCTAGTGGTCCCAAAATGGAAAGGCTTCAAAACTGTAAAATGCCTGATTTCAAACTTTCATGCTAAGCATGAGGGCTGGAAAATTTTATGCAGTGATCTTGTCCCTGAGCGATTGATTTTGAAAACACTGTCCAGTTTAACTTTAGCTTTACATAGCATCTGCATATATATATATATAGTCACAAAACGAGACATAGACAGATAAAGTTTGGGGCAGCCACCCATGTAATATGGTATCCTGGCTGCAAAAGTCGTTTTATCACAATAACCAGCACTGAAGTGCATACAAGGAGTCCAAAACAAGACTGAGGGAAAAGGGAAAGGGCAGGTTTTTAAAGGGGAGACAGGAAGTGAGGTCATAAGGATCGAGCACGTGGTCTTCAACCATTGGATCACAGCCGGACTTGATATCAGAGGGCTGGAGCTGGTGAGGTCGACTTCCATTGACTCGGTCCCGAAGTGATGTCAAGAGAGCAGGTGGAATCCCGGAATGGTCTACAGGCAAGGGAGAAAAGAGTCAGTGTACTCTGCCACATCCCGCATGCCTCTGAATTGCCTTCACTCAAGCCTTTAGCTGCCTCCCATGCATGTGTGTGCAGGCCCC
>NW_024381452.1:0-12782 GCF_016835505.1 Polypterus senegalus
ATTGTCCAGCTCTGACTTTTACAAAACAAGTTTACTATTTATTCCAGAATATATTTCATTAATGTAAATCAGAAAGGAAAGACCCCTTGAGGGACTACACTGATGACCCCATTCTCCTCTCATCTGTACTCTTTTATTTTCTCTTGGTTTAATAACTTGTCATCCAGCTTTATAGGTTATTTCTGATGCCTACAACATACTGGATATACAGTAAAGTACTGGGGAAGCTCAGTAAATCTGATATAAATCGACCATTAGGGCCTCCTTTATGATATCAAAGGGTATCTTTAATGCTGATTGGTGAATGACAGTTTAAACTAATTTGGCTTGGTGTTTTGAATGAGTGGCCACAATCTTAACAGGGATGTGATAAAGGAGAACTTGCTTTTTATTTCAATGATTTCTCTCATCAAATCCTACCTCTTTACTGAGTTGAAATTTTGAAGCCCAACATCTCCAGTCAAAATTCTTCCTTTACTTAAAATTTTACTTTTGTTCAGTCAACTATAAAGAAAAATTTACTCACGACATTTACAAATAGAAAATGGGCAATGCCAGAAAACAATTCTATACTTTATTAAAAAAATTATGCATCCTCTTTATGAATTTAAGGGCTTCCTTTTATATAGTGTATTTTACACTAACTAAAAACACCCTAAAAAGAACGTTTTTATTTGACAATTTGGGAAAATCTATACATTAAGTAAGTATTAAAATAAAAAAAGAAACTGACTAGTTTGGTGCAATTACCTTCTGCAGCTTTTTGTTGCATTTTAAAAACAAATTGGGTAAATCTTAGCTATTTTATCAAATTACTTGCCCTAAAAATGAAGACACATGGCAGGGTTCCTTAAGAATTCAGTTTTGGAAAAAAACAGTTCTGATGGGATATTTCAGTATTAAAATATTCCTGACAACTCTGCTGATGACCTCCATGCTTGGTAAGTGAAACAGCAAAATCTGAAAGCTTAGTGAAACATGAATTAATTTCTGATTAAATTATCTGTTATAATGGAGACCTGCAGAGATGACAGAAGGCCACATGCTGCAGGGGTCCCCAGAATATGCCTTGCTACAGGCTGTTTCAAATTAAAGGGTGTTGGTTGTTTGTGACAATACTATGTAATTTTCTTCCCTGAAAATATAAAATGGACAGTTGAAAAAGGATGGAAATGTCCTGTTGTAGAACACACTTAATATACAGTATTATTTCATGAACATTAATTTAAAAAAACCCATATATTTCAAAAATTGAATGTTAATAAAAACAAAGAAAAGTTGTGAATGGGAATGTACAAAATAATAAACTCAACTGACAAAGATAACTTGAATGACTCAAACACAAGCCACCTTATAAGTATTTAAAACTTTATAAGCAGCTTCCCATGTTGGGGTGGCACTGTGCTATTTAGCTACTAATGAAGCTCGATTAGAAGTGTTTCTAAGTTTTTCTTTGCACAAGGAATCAAGAAAATCCTGATAACCCTGCTTATCACTCCTCCTTTTACCGAATGCAACAAGTTTAAGGGTAATTAATTTTGGCCGGAGATAATTTGAAATGTGGCTTGCAGTTAGAATGAGTGGCCACGATCTTAACAGGGATGTGATAAAGGAAGTTTTCTTGGAGGAAGCAAGTGGATAGGACTGGTGAGCTTTGTTGGGCTGAATGGCCTGTTCTCGCCTAGATTGTTCTAATTCTAATTCTAAAAGAGAACTTGCTTTCATTTCAATGATTTCTCTCATCCTCTTTATCTCCACCTTTTGCTTTCTGAGTGGGCAATGCCGGAAAGCAGAGCTAGATTTTTACTAATATTATATTTAGGTTTTATGCATTGAGCATGTATTTATATAAAGTAACATTCATTATATTTTTTGACAACAGCAGATATGATTGATCTAACTTTTATACACAGACAGAGTCCCACAAACTCATATCAGGGGCAGCCTGGGTGTTTTTACCTGAACTTACCTGATTCAAGACGTTGCTTCTCAGATTCTATTTTTACTGTAAAAAGAATAACAAAATTTAAAAGCCAAGTCCAAAGATATATTCTGATATACATAATATTAATATACTAATCACACTTTATTCTTTACTTTATCATTGTTATTAATTGACAACAAACAAGATATTATATAGAAATTTAGATGCTATTGCCAGAGCTCTAAGTAAGAAAAGATCAAGTGAATATTCCAGTGGGGATGATGGAAGATGCAAAAATTCCTAATGCAGTTTAGCAGGTTAAGTGACTGAATGTGTCAAATCCAGTTAGATTAGACAGCAGTTGGATTTCGCTGCTTACTTTGCAGTGCCTGCTGATATCTGATTTCTACTTTACCCATTGACTCTGAGACAGTCTTTGAGCTCAGCTTCCATGAACAGCAGGCGATTTACAATGAGATGGTCTTCTGGCAGAGAACTTGAAAACTTTGTGTGCCTCCTCCTAGCACTGCATACGTGTTTTCACTACAATGGGTGACTAGCCAGATATGAAACACGTAGTATACTGAGTGAATTATCGGATGTTGAATTTATGACTGGCACACTTTACCTTAAACTTCAAGGGAGGAAGAAACACCTGAAGACAATTATGTGTCCAATTCCAGTTCTCCAAGAAAGAAAAACCAAGGCACCATGTTTACCTAATAAAGATCATTTTACTAAACTGAGATCAGTGTGATGACTGGAAATGATGAAGGATTTCAGTGACCAAGTGGTTCTCGAAATGCTGGAGGAGTTTAGGGTGAGTTTGAAATGAGATTCCATGATGTAATGGAATACAAAAATATTTCAGTGTTATTCATAATCCCTTACATGTGATTCTATCAATAAAAACTGAACCAGGTGTTGGTCACTTGTGGAAGTCGGCCTGTGAGGAAGACTTCCCTAACTTTAAACTGCATGTGGAACATGGGATGTCCTATTTTTTATCACATACAAATAAATCCACATTTTACACAATAAACATGATAATGTAAAGACAGAAATGGACTAACCAGCAAAAATTGTAAAAGCACACAACATACAGCATCACGACAGTCAAGCTGATGCATCCGCACTTCTACTAATATGGCCAGTTAGGTCTACTTCAGTTGTAATTGGCATTGGCTGATGCTTAAAACTAAATGTTGCTTGATGTGAGAGAACAGTAGCGGACACATCTTTTAAATGTCATTTATATTCATTTGTACAGCACAGCACTCCATTTTGTTGTCTCCTACTAATGCAGCTCCATGAAAAAGAAAGTATAAGGGGACAATGACCACAGCTATACCGACAAAAAGACAATAAAAAGATATGGAATTACAAGAAGAAAAAACATATTCCGGGACTGAATAATAAATCATGGAACACTTATTACAAAACAGACAAGTAACTGAACTTCACTCAATTAAAACGACATCATTTGTAAGCTGCTTTGGATAATCATTAACTGCTAAATACTAAAATATTAATATTCAGTGTTAAACTCTAAACAACAAATGTATGCAGCCCAGAGGAAAGGAAAAGAAACCCTCAAATGCAGGAGCACCTCGATTCAGGGTTACAAGATGAGGCATAATGAGATTTTAAAAGTTTGACAGGACAGCAATGAGACATACACTAGGAAGTGGTTTTTCTTATAAAGCTGTGGGTTATTTTTTATTCTGCTTTAATCTAATGGTTGTTTTTCAAAAATGCTGGAGGCGATTAAAAGTAAGACTCTAGCAGAATTAAACCCCATTACCAATGAGCAGATGACACGTACCTTTAGACTTCTTGAACAAAAACACTGCAGCAGGTAAAGACAGCAGTATTCCAACTCCAAAAAGTATTAAAATTATTGAGAACGTCTTCCATCCAGGTGAGACGAGACTAAAAAAATCATCTTCAGAAAGAAAGGAAAGGAAAAGCTTTGAATGACTTTACCAGCCACAGTTTCAAGAGAGAAACTTTATAATTTTGAACACTTATATTTTCATTGACAAAATAATTATAATTCCAGATCACATATAAAACTTAGCATTATTATTCACTAATATCACTGTAAGGACAGATCAACATCCATGACAGATCCTGACTTTACATGTGCAAATTTTCAGGGTCATCTTAATTTATGTCCTTAAATAACATATTATAAACTGAACATTCACAATGAACAAAACATTATAAAATTAATTACACAAAAAATTAGTTGGTTAATGTTAATCTACTTATTTAAATAAATTATCCACCAATTATTTTAACAAGCTTTGACATAATTTAAGATTTTGTGAATATTCTTAATATACAGTCTCTCTACCTACTTTCTTTTAAAGTGCTCTTAAATCACAAAAAACCTTTTCTACAATACAATAACATATTTTCAGCTAACACAGATCTGCACACCACACACTGTAAATCTCTTTCTTGATGTCCATTTCAAATGAGGTTTTAACTACAGACATTTTAAAGCCGTGTGATACACACTGGAGTTCAACACGAGGTGACCTGCTCAACACTAACTGGAGCAGACGGCTTTGTGAGGACGTCGACTATCAAACAAAACTCCCCAAAGAAATAACCAACTATTTGATTGAGTTGTGAAGAGTAATAGCAGGACTTTTTATGATTGTGACTTTGTAATTTGTCCAGAGAAGGAAAATCTAAAAAAGTATAAAATAAAGAGATCAGCAAAATACTGAATGTGCAACTTTATTCTGCTGTAATTTCTTCTCACAGCATAGCTCCTTTACGATATTTATACATTTTAAAATAACAATAGCTGGCCTTCATTTGGATATCTAGCATCTAGTGCTTCCAGTAAAGCATCTTCATAATGCAGTCATTCTTTTATACTTCAAAAAAATAAACATAGACTTGTTACCTGTGGATATTTCATAACCATTTTTTCTGGCTATTGCTGATACGCTGTGCATCACTTTTATGGTGTTCAGAAGCTTATTGCAGCATTTGTGCTAATATGAATTAATATTGAAAGTATATTTTTGGTAAAAACATAATTGAACTTATTGTGCTGAAATTTATATTCCAAACATGCAACTTCTTCTCCAGATGTAAATATTGTGACAGAGAAATGTCTTTCCTTTATTCTGATGTATGTAACATGTACTGTATATTGAGTTAAGTGTGAAGACTTTGTGGCCACTTAAATCAAATCAGCAGTGACTGAGTTTACATGGGAGCCCACATTAGGTGGGCAACAAAATCTCACAGACCTCAATATGCAAAGTAAAAGCAGGTGGCACACTCAGCACTTCTATGACATTGTGATATTTAAGAAGGAGGATCAGTGACTGCAGATATTTACTAACCATCAATTTCAATCTGTGCTTGAATGCTTGTCTTTGTTTCTCTATGGTCAATTACACAGATGACTCCATGTCTGTCCATCTCAGTCACCCAAAGTGTGCTGCTCACTCCAACCAGGGAGACTTTGTCCTGATTCTCCGTAGTGTCAGCACGTGTTGTTAAGTCCTGGCCCATTAGTGTTCTCCATGTCAAAGTAGGTTTAGGAAACCAGCCCTGTGATTCACATTTCAGTTTAATTTCATTTCTTGGGGGCTGTTCATACAAATGATGTAGCTCAAAGTGCTTTTACAATGGAAGGCTTACCTCTAAAATCTTAGGAAATGAAGAAAAAAGAGACCATTGAGTCATGTAAAGACACCAGGACACCAACTGCTACTGATACGTCATTTTTCTATGCCTTTTGTATAGTAAACATTATTTAAGCATTAAAGCAGAGAGTTTTATTGAAATATATATACATATGTTTACTGTATGTCTATGTCTATGTGTGTGGTGTGTGTGTGTGTGTGTATACACTCTCTAATCAAATCATTAGGAGCACCATATTAATACTTAGTTGGGCCTCCATTTAAAAACAGCCTCACTTCTTCATGACATGAATTCCACAAAATGTTTGAAACATTCCTTTGAGACTTTGGTCCACGTTGACAAGATAGCATCACACGATGTCCACAGATTTGTCAGCTACACATTTGCAAATCTCCCATCCAGTGACTAGGCCCTGAAGAACACTAAACTCATTGCCATGTTCATGAACAACAGTTTGAGATGACGTTGCTTTGTGACATGGTGCATTATCATGCTGGAAGTGGCCATTGGGAGATGGATAAATTGTGGCCATGAAGGGATGCACAAAGTTAGCAACAAAACTTAAATAGACTGTGGCATTCCAGCAAAGATTTATTGGAATTTATGAGCTCAAAGTGTGCTAAGAAAAAAATTCCTCAAACAATTACACCACCACCTCCAGACTGGACTGTTGACACAAGGCTGGTTTGTGTACATGAATTCATGCTGTTCGTGTGTAAAAAGAAATCAAAATTCATCAGACCAGGCTACATTTCTCAAGTATTCAATTGTCTAGTTTTGTTGAGCCTGTGCCCACTGCAGCCTTAACTTTCTGTTCTTGGCTAACATAAATGTGTTCTTCTGCTAGTGTAGCCCATCTGTCTCAAGGCTAAATGTTTTGTAAACTCAGAAAGCTTTTCTGCTCCTCCAATTGTGTTTATTGGAGTGTTTATCTGAGTTACTGTAGCCTTTCTGTGAGCTCACACCAGCCTGGCCACTCTCCTCTGACCTCTCTTATCAATAAGTTATTACTTACAGAACTGCCATTCACTGGATGTTTTTGTTTTTGCACCACTCTGAGTAAACTCCGGAGACTTTTGAACAAAAAAACAAGTTACAGAAATCCTCAAACCAGACTGTCCGGTGCAAACAATCGCGCCACAGTCAAAATCACTGCATCACATTTTTCCCCCATTCTGGTGTTTGATGTCATCATTAACTGAAGCTCCTAATCTGCATCTGCAGGATTTTATGTATTCTGATACTGCTATGTGATTGGCTGATTAGATAAAAGAATGAATAAGCAGGTGTACAGGTGTTTGTAATAATTTTTCAGTGAGAGTATATTTTTATGAAATTATTGCATACATAAATGAACAAAACTATCAAGAATTTCCATTTCAATTCTGGTTTTGTTTTTTCGTCAACATCTTTAAAAAGAGCAACAGCCTATCATTGCAGAATCAAGCACGGGACAAGCATCATTTCTAGATAGCATTCCTGTTTATCTCAGAACGCACACACACTCATACTTGGTCGATTTAGAGTCTCCAGTTAGATAAACTTTCATGTCTTTGGGATGAGAGGAAAACTCCACATGATCACGGGGTGAACATGCAAACTCCACACAGACAGTGACTAGGGATTCAGGAATGGATACTTGGAACGACAGTCAATAACACATTGAATTAAAATAAAACATTCATTTAAAAACAATGCAGTATATTAACAAATGTCCTAAATACACAAAATAATTTAATCAACAACTACAGCTTTTTCATTGGTAACTGGTAAGCTTAAATTACAAACAGTTCTCTCCTTTAAGGGTGAAAAGACACTAATTACTTAACATGACTACATCATTTTAAGACCCAATATGTCCTCTTGATGCTAGGTCAGATAGAATTTAATTTATAAAGCAATATAAGACATAATCTGACTTAATCTGTTTCCCGAAAACATTATTTCTGCTTACCTACAACATCTAATGCAAACGTTCCATCTCTGAAATAAGTCGATGTCAGGACATTGCAGGTGTATGAGCCCTGATCAGAGACTCGCACATCTTGTAACCTCAGAGATACGTTGCCATTTTGTAGCTCATCCGTGAACAGTCCCACCCTGCCATTCCAATGCTGATCGATCTTCTCCGCTCCACTTGAATAGCCGTATATAAGCTCAGAGTTTCTTGACCAAGTGATCTCCATGTCCACTGCACTTAAAGCCGGAGAGATGCGGCACGGGAGGATGACAGATTTCCCAGCAATGCCAACAACAGGATTATTAGGGACAATAATTTCAAATGTTTCTAAAGAAGAAATTGAAAAATTTTGAAGTGCAAGAAGAAAAAAAGATAGAAATGTACAACTTCTGGAAGTGATAACTCTTAATAGTTCAAAAATGGAAATTACCTTCATAACTGGCTGCCATATTCTCTGCCTCCTTTCACACCCAAGCTGCCAAGTCATTGTTAGGAATCAGTCATCTAAACCCTCTGCCACTTGACTATTTTTCATTTGAGGTTTTTGAAATCTTTAAATATCTACCTAATTTATTAAACGTTCCAGTTGCCCAATGCCTGTATCAGACTTGATTGCCATTACACAAATGTTGTCAGACCAGAGTCATTTTTTAGGCAAAGCCACCCAACCAACAAACATAACCCAGTGGTGTGTCTGCAACTGCCCCTCTGCCCAAGAAGTAAACATGAGTGCCAACTGCCCAAAAACTGGGATTATGACCTTGTCTAACGTTTAAGTGCATTGAACTGAAACTAACAAAGTGCATTATTTATTTATGTATTTATTTAATATTATTACTACTGGAAGAAATAAGAAATGCATCCATGTTTGACCTCTAATTCTCACTAATCTCTCTTCTTGTTTTTATTTGACACTTAAAACACTTGGCAAACACAATTGGAACTCCTGCACATTATAATTCCATACAGTATTTTAATAATGTTATTATAATACACAACACCTCATAATACTTGTTTGCAATTTCTAGTTACTTTTTAGCTGCTATACTAGCAAACATAAAAATTTGTGGCAGTTACAAGAAACGTTCACAGTCAGTACACATGGCTTTTTATGACAGGTAGATCAGTTAGTAATTGATTCAATCCTTGCTGTGTCTTTTCACATAATTTAAAAGAAAATTAATTAATTTGTAAAACAGTTAAATAAACCTTTATTTTACTCCATGATTTAACACAGATAGGTCACCGTCAACATGTGTCAATAATACAAAGTCATCCTCACCTTCCTGTTGACATCCTGGGAAATGAAAGACAGCCATCAGAAAAAGGGCTTCAAGTGTCACTCTGAGCTCCATCTCTGAAAAAGTGACAGGATAAGACTTTTTACTATAAAAACACACAAGTACCAGAAAAAAACAGGAACTTCTTATAGAAATGTCACACTCACTGAAGTTACAACGATAAATCAGTTCTCCTATTTATCCTAAGAATGACCTTCAGGGTACCACTTGATAACAGAAATGAAAATCCTAACTTTAATTTCTAAAATGTAACCTACTACCTGTTCTTAGACTCAGTCCCAACAAAACTGGTGTAAAGCTCAATGGTGGGTCTCGCAGCACCCATTCTTAGCCTGATCAACAGTTCATTACTGAATGGCGGGATTCCTGACGCACTAAAAGTGTTGGTTATCAGACTGATAATAAAATAATCAGAGCCAGACCCACACACACTTAACAGATACAGTATAGGCCTATTTCAATTTCATACTATATCTTTCTAAAACACTTGAAAGAGTAGTTGCTATTCAGCTTAGGACTCATCTTATACATCACAATCTATTTTAGACAATCTATTTTACACTGAACACTGTACAGAAGCAGCACTAACCTGTGTTTTAATGCCATTTTAATGTCCTCCGATTAAGGCAGTTCAGAATTAATTATGTTCTTAGACTTACGTGACACCACTGACTACTCTCTTCAGTTACACGGGCTGTGAAGGTACAGCGGGCTCTCAGGCACTGGACAGTAAATACCTTTACTGGTGTCATTATTAGTCATATGCAGATGGGCTCAGAACGCAGACCTTTACTGTTTTCACTTTTCTTGCTTCCATTACAAATTATCAATAGAAATCATTCATTATTAGTCATATGCAGATGATACCCAGTTATACTTTTCTTTTCACCAAATGACATTTTTCTGATCAAGTATGTAAGGGAAGAATGGAGCGTTAATTAATTGTGTCAATGAATTTAAAAAGAGGATGGATGAGAACAACTTGTCTGTGAATGTTACTTACTGAGGGGATGAGACAGACTGCATTTTAAACCAGAAGGAGGCCCGGGAAGACCCAACCCAGCAGGTCTAAACATTAGTTTTACTGAACCAAATGGCTAAGTAGGTATTATCTTTGACAGTAACACGTCATAAAAGATTTTCAAAACTTGTTTTTTTTCCATCTTGAAAATACTGGACAACTCCTGCATTAAACTTCCAGACTGGCCACTGTTTGTGTGCAGTTTGCAAGTTCCTTTTGCAAACATATTGGATTTTTCTCAAAGTCGGGCAGCCTTCCTGGCACATCCCAGGTACATGTGTGTCAATGGCAATGGCATTGAACCCTTCACAGTGCATACCAAGACATTTAATCCCATTCATTAGATAGAGGGTATGACAACCTTGCCAGTCCTTATCACTGATATACCTGCATAGGGCTGGGCAAAACCCAATAGCATTTAAACAAAGGGTATTTGTCTTTTGTCAAAAATGAAAATTCGGGAGGCCCAATGGCATTTAACCCTTTACAGTGCCCATCAAACATCACATTAAATCCCATTCATTACATATGAAAGTAGGCCAACTTTGCCAGTCCATTTGACCCATATTCCTGCAATGGGCTGTGAAAAACCCTCCTGCAATTAAACAAAAGTATCCATCTTTTGTCAAAACTGTGAAAATTAGGGTGGCTCAATGGTATTTAACCCTTTTCAGTTCCTGTTCAGCTACACAGTAAATCTCATTCATTTCATTATTTCACTGTGCCAACATTGCCAGTACTTTTGACTTAGTTACATGTGTTGGGCTGGGCAAATCACAACTGCAAATTAACAAAGGCGTCTGTCTTTTCTTGAAATTGTAAAACTTGGGGTGTCCAAATGCTTTTTAACCCTCTACAGTGCCCTTCAAACATCAAAGTAAATCTCATTCATTAGATATTACAGTGTGGCACCTTTTTATTTTTGCATCCATATTGGATTTTTCTCAAAGTAGGGCAGCCTTCCTGGCACATCCCAGGTACATGTGTGTCAACCTAATTTGGCAGCTCTAAATGATCCTGTTATCAATGATTGTGAGTGTGTGCTGACTGTTTTTGAATGGGGATTTAAAATCAATCTGATGGGGCCACAAAGCAGCAGTTCTAAAGAATGTGTCAATTTGAAACAATTACAATCAATATATAAAACTGATTGACTCTCTGTCTGTTCCCTTTATAGTCCTACACCCTTTGACTGATCTGAGACAAATTTTTATCCTTGTGCTACAATCTGCACACCACTGCCACCTGCTGGGTTAGATCAAGAGAAACATCTCAAGATAGAAGCAGCGCTAGCAGACAACATGACCAGAGCTTATCATGACTTAGCGAGGTAAGGACGCATGCTGTTTCTATCTACTGTAATATACTAAAGAGTATTGTGTGCTTTGCAGGCTGCGGCTTGATCAAGAATGGAAGTGCAGCGCAACACAAAGGAAAATCAAAGGGTTTTTATTGAACTCCTTTTTGCAGGTTATCTTCATAATTTAAGTGCTACAGACTGTCCACTTTGAACTAAGATGACAGGTCAGACGTAACAGCATTCATGGTCACAACCCAGCAGGAGTTACCACAATTCTGGAATTCAATCAGAACCAAAAAGAACAAATTCTCGACTCACGAGGGCAGAGACATCAATAGAGGGGCAGTGTGGATGACGGATGGGACAGCTAGCAATGACAACAGGGTCGCCGTTTAAAAACACATAAACCTTTGCTTTCTTTCTTTAACCCATTCTATAAATATACCCAAACAACACCTTGAAGTTCAGCTAAAAATAAAACACTCTACATATTGTAATATTGCCACTTATATGTAAAGTGAACATAATTATTAATGCTTCCTCATGCCGCACAAGTCCTATCTTAAAATTATTTGAACAGTTCTATTTTTTGTTTTGGTTTATTTCAGCCTTTTTATCATAATGGCCTGAGGCTGCAAGATGGGAACCAACTCTGGAAGTGATGTTAGTTCATCCCAGGATACTCTCACACACACACACACACACTCATTCATACTCAGTCTAGAATCTCCAGTCATCTTAACATGCAGGTCTTTGGGAGACCCCAGTACAGTGAAGACAAGTTGATGTGGATGTGCAAACTGGGCAATGAAGAGAGTCGTGAAGGCTGGACTGGGGAGCTCAGAGAAAGCAACACAAACCACAAGGGCTGGGACAGCCGGTCGGATCGTTTAATCAGAAAAAACGATTTAATAAACGAATCCCATTAATACTTATTTCTGAGAGTTTTCTAAAACAGCGATATTGTACATTACACAAACAAATAAAATAAAAGTTTCCATGATAACAAACAGATTACTACGAATCCAACTTTTTTTACTCGCTTTAAATGAGGCTCGAGGTGTCTGCTTATCGGATTTCCCGTTGTTCCCTAAATTCTTTTTTGCTCATTTAGCCAGTAGATGCCTTTATAATAATTAATAAAATTAAAATACTGCATTTTAGGAGGACATCGCTATCATCTAAGCTAATATAAAAGCAGTAAAAGAAATAAGAGGCATTGAAAACGAGGGCAGATTGTCACTTGTGCCAGTCAGCAGACTCCCTTTGGTAACAGCATGGCGTCTCCCTACGTCGGACTGCCCGATCTGTACTTGTCGTCTATTTTTAAATTTCATCAAACTTGTAACAGCAGCTGCGTTACGTTTAAACGCTCGGTAGCATGTAAATTCTACATATTAGTTAGTTAAACATACAGGCGTTTCTTTAATCGGGTCGCCCGTGTCACACGCACCTTTTCCCACGGCGTCCGCGCTCGTCTGTGACTGGAGCTCCTTGGACCCTCCGCCTCGGGTCAGTCAGGACAAAAGGGGTCCGCCACCTTTGCCGGGGTCGACCAGTATCGAGTAATAAGGAGCAGAGTTCTCCGAATTTTCCTA
>NW_024381453.1:0-27215 GCF_016835505.1 Polypterus senegalus
AAAAAAAAATTCAAATTTGAGTTTGCGTGGGAAAACATCTTAAAGACTCTCACACACCGCATGGACTGCATAATTTCGTTGCATTTGCTCAATGACAATAAAGATATTCTTATTCTATGTTCTATAGATTGATTTTGCATTTCATTCGAGTTCTTAATGGTCAGTATTCAGCTTGGTTGTTGATTTTGTAAATTTCTGAGGAGTAGTTAGCTTGGATGGCAAAGGTAGATGGTTATTGATTTGTACCAAACATCATCATCTATATCACTATCAAATCTTGAGTTTGCTATATGAGGAATATATTAAGAAATTATTGATAAAATAAACACTTATATAAGTATGAGTAAATGTTTCCTATGATGGTACAATTATAAGAAAAAAAGTTTTACCAATTTAGGTACATTTTGGGGTCAGTTATACTAATCAATCTATTATAAAAATAAATCCTGAAAAGAAAAAGCAGGGCGATGAGACATGGTCTTCTGGAAGACACTTAAAAGACCGAAGACGTAAACAATATCAAATAAGAGCTTAGACTTAGTTGTGTAAAAACATAGCACACACAGATCCTGCACGCTCAGCACATATAAAGCGTATAAGAGCAATATGTTCTAGATGAAAAGTCAACGACTAAGCAAAGAAGCAAAAGCAGCATAGAGAAAAGAGACTCAAAAGCGTTGGAGAGAAAAAAAGGCAGATAAGAGATTATGAAAGCAGTGGAATTCGAAAGGCTCAAACAAACGATGGCACGATACACATGCAGAAAAAGGTAAAGAATATGACAGCAGTAAAATTTGAAAGTATTGTAGCGTATTAGCCAGGTTGAAGCTTTTTGTTTTAAGTGACTGTCCGATTGAGGAGTGCGGAGTACAGCATTGCAGACTGAATAGCGGGTATTGATTGATGCGGTAAGGGAGGAGGGAGCAAGACCTGGGGATGAGGGGTTGAGAGGGTGCTAGAAAGTTGTGTTTGGAGTTAATGTCGCCGATTGTTCAATTAAAACTTATAACAGTATCAAATTATAACAGTATCAAAAAAAAAAGATAGTAAAGATCGCATTAGCGCAAAAAGGAAATTAATCATCAGGACCAGGTGTAAATGAAAAAATAGCAGGACAAAGCAAGGTCAGAAATAAAAGGCAAAGAGCAGAAAACAAAGCCTTTTCGCCTTTGCATCATTCAATGCATAAAAGTAGATTTAGACAATAATGGACCATATGCTATGAGAATCTCTGGTCCCGCAATAGTTAAACACAACAAGTTTAATTTCAAAGAAAACACAATTCAGTCAGGTGTATATTTATGATCACGGAGCGATCACAACACGAGCAGCCACGTAAGTGAAAAGGACAGCTGCTGTACAGGCTGCTGCTCCCTCACAACGTTAGCAACGTAATACGTCCTGCAAGAAAGAGATTTAACCACTCCCAGGGCCGGAAATAAAGGGCAAGTATTGTTTTTACAACATCACATGACTCAAGGCAGTGAGCCATCATTTAAAACAAGTCCACATACATCTAACCTAGCAGTTGTTGGATTGCTTTTGGCAGACACGCATCATGTGTTCCCAGCTCTTAAAACGATATGCGACAAGCAGAACAGGCAGCTCACCAGCAGCAGAAAGACAGCAGATGATCCGACAGCATATCCTTAGCGTGCGTCAGCCAAGGAGCGTTATACGTCTTGCGAGAAGTGCTGATTCTCATCCCAGCCGCTTCACACTCAGTTGCAAACCGATCCAGAGAGAGCTGAAGATCACGGCCTGATGAAGCAAACAGGACAACATCATCTGCAAAAAGCTGTGACCCAATCCTGAGTCCACCAAACCGGACCCTAAAACACCCTAGTTGCGCCTAGAAATTCTGTCCATAAAAGTTATGAACAGAATCGGTGACAAAGGGCAGCCCTGGCGGTCCAATCTCACTGGAACGGCTCGACTTACTGCCGGCAATGCGGACCAAGCTCTGACACCGGTTGTACAGGGACCGAACAGCTCTTATCAGGAGTCTGGTACCCCATTCTCCCGGAGCACCCCACAGGGTTCCCCGAGGGACACGGTCGAATGCCTTTTCCAAGTCCACAAAACACATGTAGACTGGTTGGGCAAACTCCCATGCACCCTCTAGGATTCTGCTAAGGGTGTAGAGCTGGTCCACTGTTCCGTGACCAGGACGAAAACCACACTGTTCCTCCTGAATCCGAGGTTGACTATCCAACGGACCCTCCTCTCCAGAACCCCGAATAGACTTTTCCAGGGAGGCTGAGGAGTGATCCCCCTGTAGTTGGAACACCCTCCGGTCCCCTTTTAAAGAGGGGGACCACCACCCCAGAGGCACTGTCCCCGATGTCCATGCAATGTTGCAGAGATGTGTCAACCAAGACAGTCCTACAACATCCAGAGCCTTGAGGAACTCTGGGCATATCTCATCCACCTCCGGGGCCCTGCCACCAAGGATTTTTTTGACCACCTCGGTAACCTCAGTCCCAGAGATGGGAGAGCCCACCTCAGAGTCCCCAGCCTCTGCTTCCTCATTGGAAGGCATGTTAGTGGGATTGAGGAGGTCTTCGAAGTACTCCCCCCACCGACCCACAATGTCCCGAGCCGAGGTCAGCAGCGCACCATCCCCACTATATACAGTGCACTGTTTCCCCCTCCTGAGACGCTGGACGGTGGACCAGAATCTCCTCTAAGCCATCCGAAAGTCGTTCTCCATGGCCTCCCAAACTCCTCCCATGCCCGAGTTTTTGCCTCAGCAACCACTGAAGCCGCATTCCGCTTGGCCTGCCGATACCTATCAGCTGCCTCCAGAGACCTACAGGACAAAAAGGTCCTATAGGACTCCTTCTTCAGCTTGACGGCATCGCCACCGGTGTATACCAACGGTTCGGGGATTGCGCCACGACGGCACCAACAACCGTGCGCCACAGCTCCGGTCAGCCGCCTCAACAATAGAGGCACGGAACATGGCCCATTCAGACTCAATGTCCCCCACCTCCCTCCTCCCTGATGACACGACCACAAAGTCGATCATCGAACTGAGGCCTAGAGGGTCCTGGTGCCAAGTGCACATATGAACACCCCTATGCTTGAACATGGTGTTCGTTATGGACAATCCATGACGAGCACAGAAGTCCAATAACAAAACACTGCCTCGGGTTCAGATCGGGAGGGCCATTTCTCCCAATCACACCTTCCAGGTCTCACTGTCATTGCCCACATTAGCAAACCCCTCCACCACGATAAGGTGACGGTTCAAGGAGGGTTTTAGCTTCTGTAACCCCAATGTTAAAAAAGTCTGGTCTTGATGCTGACAGTCTTAACAATTTCCGGCCTATTTCCCACTTACCTTTCCTGTCAAAAGCTCTTGGACTGACTAGCCTCCCAGCTCACCAATTACTCAACCACTAATAACTTGATGGAACTCTTTTAGTCTGGTTTCAGGGTGCAGCACAGCTGTGAAACTGCTCTGCTACGCAGCAGACTCTGGACAAACCAGCATATTAATTCTGTTAGACCTCAGTGCAGATTTGACACTATCAGACATGACATTCTACTGTCAATATGGAGAACATGCTGGGTATCTCTTGCACTGCCCTCCAGGTGACTGATAGGCAAGAGTTTGTTAGTCTTGGCAACAGCAGATCCAGCTCAGCAATCACACAATGAGTTCTCAGGGCTCTGTCCTCGCCCTCTTCTCTTCTGTATTTTTATGCTTCTCCTTGGCCATATTATTACAGAGCTATGTACTGGGCTATCATTTTTATGCAGATGATACTCAACTGTACTGCAATGTTAAAAGTAGAACTTCATCAGAGCTTTCTAGCTCACAACCTGTCTTAGTGAAATTAAAACCTGGATGGTGCAGAATTCTTTAAAATTAAATTGCAACAAAACTGAACTCCTGCAAATTGGGAATAAAATGCAACTTAATAAAATGAGCCTTCCTAGTCAAACTTGGGGTGATCTCATCAGCCCTGCCTCTACTGCAAAAAATCTTGGTGTCATTTTTGATTACTCCCTTTCTTACTCCTAAATAAATCACATTAAGAAACTTTCTTACTTCCACCTCTGTAACATATCCCATGTTAAGCTCCTTTTCTCTTTTCTAATGCTGAGAAACTTGTCCATGCTTTTATCACATCCCAATAAATTATTGTAACTCACTGCTGGCAGGTGCCCTTCTAATCTTATATCACAGCTTCAGCTTATTCAAAACTCAGCTGCAAGAGTCCTTACTCAACCAAAAGCAGTGATCACATCACACCCATCCTGCTCCGTCTTCACAGGCTGCCTGTGTCTTACAGAACCGAATATAAAATTCTACTAATAACCTACAAAGCCTTAAATAACCTTGCCAACTACATCAGTGACCTACTCCATCATTATGTGCCTGCTCGCCCACTAAGGTCCTCTGATTCTGGCAATCTTGTGGTACCCACCTAATCTACACTCCATGTGTGACAGTGCCTTCAGCTGTATAGCGCTCAGACTCTGGAATGACCTACCGAAATTAATCAGGGCAGCTGACTCCATGAATTCTTTTAAAAAACAACTCAAAACTCATCTGTTAAGGAAGGCTTTTAGCTCTACTTGACTTTATTACCCTTCTCTCAGCTAACCTCTCTGTCAAGATGCTCATGTAACCTGTCATGTGTGTGCTAAACCATCAATTATGTTGTCTGTTAGGCTTTCTCTGAATTTACTGTCTTAATCTTCTTTATTTATTTATTTGGTTTTGTACAATGCTATATACTGTATACCCTGCTATTCTTTCTATATTCTGTAAGTGCCTTGAGCATGGGAAAGCGCTATATAAATAAAATGTACTATTATTATTATGATAGATAGATGATAGATAGATAGATAGATAGATAGATAGATAGATAGATAGATAGATAGATAGATAGATAGATAGATAACTTTATTAATCCCAAGGGGAAATTCACATATTTCAGCAGCAGCATAATGATAAAAAACAATATTAAAGAGTGATAAAATGCAGGTAAAAACACAATAACTTTGTATATAATGTAAGCGTTTACTGAGGTGGAATTGAAGAATAGCATAGTGTGGGGGAGGACGATCTCCTCAGTCTGTCAGTGTAGCAGGGCAGTAACAGCAGTCTGTTGCTGAAGCTGCTCCTCTGTCTGGAGAGGATACTGTTTAGTGGATGCTGTGGATTCTCCATGATTGACAGGGAGCCTGCTCAGCGCCGCTCTGCCACAGATGTCAAACTGTCCAACCACGTTGCTACAATAGAGACTGCCTTTCCCACCAGTTTGTCCAGGCATGAGGCATCCTTCTTCTTTATGCTGCCTCCCCAGCACACCACTGCATAGAGGAGGGCACTCACCACAACCGTCTGATAGAACATCTGCAGCATCTTATTGCAGATGTTGAAGGACTCCAGCCTTCTAAGGTAGTATAGTCGGCTCTGTCCTCTTGCACAAGAGCTTTAGTATTGGCAGTCCAGTCCAATTTATCATCCAGCTGCACTCCCAGGTATTTAAAGGTCTGCTCCTCTGCACACAGTCACCTCGATAATCACGGGGTCCAGGTGGGGCCTGGGTCTCTAAATCCACCACAAGCTCCTTGGTTTTGCTGGTGTTCAGGTGTAAGTGGTTTGAGTCGCACCATTTAACAAAGTCCTTGATTAGGTTCCTATACTCCTTCTCCTGCACCCACAATAGCAGTGTTGTCATGACGTTAGCGCGGCAGGACTTTGAGTTGTATTGAAGTCCGATGTATATAAGCTGAACAGGACCGAGAAAGCACAGTCCCTGCGATGCTCCTGTGCTGTGACACAATGTCAGACCTGCAGTTCCGAGATGCACAAACTGAGGTCTGTCTGTAAGATAGTCCATGATCCATGCCACCAGGTTTGAATCTACTCCCATCTCTGTCAGCTTGTCCCTAAGGAGCAGAGGTTGGATGGTGTTAAGGCACTAGAAAAGTCCAGAAACATCATTTTACAGCACCACTGCCTCTGTCCAAGTGAGAGAGGATCGTGTAACATATAGATGATGGCATCCTCCTCTCCCCACCTTCTCCTGGTATGAAAACCCAAAAGGGTCGAGGGCATGGCGGACCTGTGGCCCCCAGTGGTCAGGCAGCAGCTTCACATGTCTCATGGACATCAGAGCGACAGCCCGGAGGTCATTCAGCTCACTAGGACGTGATACCTTTGGGACTGGGGTGATGCAAGATGTTTTCCAAAGCCTCGGGACTCTCTCTGTTCCAGGCTCAGGTTGAAGATGTGCTGCAGAGGACTCCCCAGCCCCAAAGCACAGGCTTTCAGCAGTCATGCAATATTCCATCGGGACTCACTGCTTTGCTGGGCGAAGTCTCCTCAGCTCTCTGCTTACCTGGGCTGCTGTATTGTGGGTGAGGGAAACTCTCCCCTATGCTGATATCAGCAGAAGGGATGGGTGGGGGGTGCAGTACCCCGAGGTGAGAGTGGGTTAGGGTGGTCAAACCTGTTAAAGAAGTTGTTCATCTGGTTTGCTCTCCAGTCTCCCCCGGGGCGCTTCTAGCTGCAGCCAATAATGATCTTCATCCCATCCCACACTTCCTTCATGCTGTTATTCTACCAAATTCCGCCTCCAGCTTTCTCCAGTACTGCTGATTTGCTGCCCTGAGCTGGACTTGGAGTTTCTTCTGTCGTTTGAGCTCATGCTGATCACCGACCTTTTTTTTCTGGTTCAAAAGGCCCTGATTACTTCTTTATAGATAATAACTTTTTGCCTAAGATTAAATCTTGTAAATTGATGCTATTGTTATTTCGGGCCATGCTCCTATGATGTTGGAGCTGAAATTACTAAGCCCCATACACTCACCCCGCTTCTATTAGCTGACGAGAATTGTACGGAATTTATATACAAACAAATCAAATTCTTTCTAAAGACAAATACATCCTGAGATCTCTGCAGGAATACTCTGGAAAACTCTTAAGGCCTTCTTAAGAGGGCAGATTATATCATATCTTTCCCACAGAAATAAATCCGGGGAAGAAAGTAGCAGAGATAAAAAACGAAATTAAAAACAGATGAAGAACATGCCAGACTACCAAGCGAGACTCTACATAAGAGGAGGCAGGCTCTACATTCAGAATTAAACCTCTTGACAACTAAAGAAACTGAACATCTAATTTACAAATCCAGACATCATTATTATGAACATGGAGAAAACTAATAAGCTTTTAGCAACAAATTCACAAGCTAAATGTATGCAACGCAATCTTGGTAATCACTAGAATTAGAATTAGAACAATCTAGACGAGAACAGGCCATTCAGCCCAACAAAGCTCGCCAGTCCTATCCACTTGCTTCCCCCAAGAAAACATCAAGTCGAGTTTTGAAAGTCCCTAACGTCTTACTGTCTACCACCCCACTTGGTAACTTATTCCAAATTCATCGTTCTTTGTGTAAAAAAAAACTTCCTAATGTTTGTGCGAAATTTACCCTTAACAAGTTTCCAACTGTGCCCCCGTGTTCTTGATGAGCTCATTTTAAAATACAAGTCTCGATCCACTGTACAAATTTCCCCTTCATAATTTTAAACACTTCAATCATGTCACCTCTTAATCTTCTTTTGCTTAAACTGTTAAAGGCCCAGCTCTTTAATCTTTCCTCATAATTCAACCCCTGTAGACCTGGAATCAGCCTAATGCTTTTTCTCGGGACCTTTTCTAGTGCTGCTATGTCCTTTTTTAGCCTGGAGACCAAAATTTGCACACAGTACTCAAGATGAGGCCTCACCAGTGCATTATAAAGGTTGAGCATAACCTCCTTGGACTTGTACTCCACAGATCGTCTATATAACCTAACATTCTGTTAGCCTTCTTAATGCTTCTGAACACTGTCTGAAGTTGATAGCTTGAGTCCACTATGACTCTAAATCCTTCTCATAAAGGTGTACTCTTGATTTTTCGACCGCCCATTGTATTCAAACCTAATATTTTTATTTCTATTGTAATACTTTACATTTACTGACATTAAATTTCATCTGCCACAAATCTGCCCAAGCCTGTATGCTATCAAGTCCTTCTGTAATGATAAAACGGTTCAAATTATCTGCTAATCCACCTATCTTGGTATCATCTCAAACTTAACCAGCTTGTTACTTATATTACTATCTAAATCATTTATATATTTAAAAAATAGCAGCGGCCCTAGCACTGACCCCTGTGGAACACCACTCATACACTCGGCCAGTTCTGATGAGGTTCCTCGCACCATCACCCTCTGCTTCCTGTGTCTGAGCCAATTCTGCACCCATCTAAAAACATCACCCTGAATTCCCACTCTTTAACTTGATCCCCAAACCCTCTCATGTGGCACCTTATCAAATGCTTTCTGAAAGCCCAGATAAATAATATCATAAGCTCCACTTTGATCGTATCCTTTTGTTGCCTCCTCATAGAATTCCAACATGTTAGTAAAACACGACCTCCCCCTTCTGAACCCATGCTGACTGTTCAGAATAACTCCTGTCCTTGTCATGTGTTGCTCAATCTTATCCACAATTCCTTCCTAATTTTCCTGTGATGCTTGTTAAGCTTACTGGCCTATAGTTGCTTGGATCTGCCCTGTCCCCCTTTTTTATATAATGGGATGATATTTCCTTTTTCCAGCCCTTTTGGAATCTCTCCAGTGCACAGTGACTTCCAAAAATGTGTGTCAAGGGTTTATATATGTACTCACTAGCCTCCTTAAGAACAGAGGAAAAATATTATCTGGGCCTGGTGATTTGTTTGATTTTATCTTATTTAATCTGAGCAGCACTTCTCCCTCTATAATTTCCAAACCCCTCAGCACCTCCTTAGTAGTCGCCTTTTACCTCTGGCAGGTTATCCACTTGCTCACTTGTAAACACCTCAGAAAAATGTAAGTTTAGGCATCTGCTATTTCATTGTCTGTATCTTTTAATTCCCCTTTACTATTCCTGATGAACTTGACCTCCTCCTTAACTGTTCTTTTACTACTAAAATACTGAAAGAATCTCTTGGGGTCTTCTTGCCTTATCTGCTATATTCCTCTCCAACTGTTTTTTTAGCCTCCCTGATATCCTTCTTAATGGTTCCCCCTCATTTTCTCATACGCTCACGGTTCTCTTTGCAGTCATTAGTCTTATATGCCTTATACAGTAGTTTTTCCTTTTTGAACTTCTTTTTTTAAATCTTTATTAATCCATCGTGGAGATTTTTTTAGTTTCCTATTACTTCAAATTTAGGTATTATCTGTCCTGCATTACATGTAAACATTTTTAACCTGTTCCACAGCTCCTCGACTGTCTCCACATTTAAAAGCTTATCCCAGTCTATCCTACTTAGATTTTTGTCGATCTGCTCAAAATTAGCCCTACTAAAAGTTCAACTTAACAATTTTAGTCTTTGCATCTGTACTCTTACAAAATACTGAGAATTGTATACATTATGGTCACTTGACCCTGTGGTTCAATCACCTCTACCCCCTCAATTCTATCCTGATTATTCAGAATACTAAATCCAGATAGGCTTCACCCTTGTTGGTGTTTTTAACATGTTGTGTTAAAACAGTGCCCGATTACTTCTAAAACTCCTGCTCTTGTGCTCCTCCATCTGTAAGGTTATCCCAGTTAATATTTGGATAATTAAAGTCCCCCCATCACTATAATACCCCCCTGTAAACTTGCCTTTTTGATATTACAAAAAAGATATGTGTTGAAATTACTGTCTGAATTGGGTGGTCTATAACACACTCCTAAAATGAGACCTTTTCCTAATATTTTCCAGGCGAAGCCACATGTCCTCACTAAGATGGGGCTCATCATCCAACTGAAGATGACTTACATTTAATTCCTGTTTGGCATAAACAGCAACCCCACCTCCTTTTGTGTTCTATCCTTCCTAAAATGTGTATCCCTCTATGTTCATCATCCCCATCTTGTTATTTAGCCAGGTTTTTATTGCATAATATCATAATTGTGCTCTGCTACATACAACTCCAACTCACTTACCTTATTTTTGATACTTCTAGCATTAAGGCAAGCTATTTTAATGTGTTAATCCTTCTATCTTTCGTGTTAGATTAAAATTTACATTACTATGCATTTTTATTTCTACACCATTGTTTGTTCTTCCATGTATAGATTAAATCTGGCCTGTCCTAAACTCCTGCCCCCCATTTCTAGGGTTTAAACAATCCCCGACTAGCCTCACATCGCCTCCCCAATACATTGGTGCCCCCCCGGGTTTAGATGTTAACCCGCAGGAACAGGTCCCATCTGTTCCAAAAGGGTCCCAATGCCCCTAAACCTATACCCTTCTACCCTGCACCAAGATTTGAGCCACGTTAAAACCTTCTAATCTCCCCAATCTTACCTGGGCTGGCTGCGGCACAGGCAGAACTGGGAAGACTACCTTGTCAGTTCTGCTCCTCAGCTTGGTA
The DNA here is from genome assembly GCF_016835505.1 of Polypterus senegalus. Lineage (NCBI taxonomy): Eukaryota > Metazoa > Chordata > Cladistia > Polypteriformes > Polypteridae > Polypterus > Polypterus senegalus. The sequence goes on from NW_024381453.1 coordinate 10,428, forward strand.
CCTAACTCTTTGAATTTGGATGCAGAACGACAGACTACCCTTATGTATGTCATTTGTTCCAACGTGGACAATGACAACTGGATCCACCCCGCTCTGGCCAAAAGCCTATCCACCCTTCCCAGGGGGGTCTCCCACCTGTGCTCCCGGAAGGCAACACACCTCTGAGACTCTCTCTCTCTGGAGCACACCTGCGCTTCAATCCCCTAATGATTGAGTCCCCCAAATATCACTACCTCTCTTTTTGGGAATTTGGGTTTTTAGGTAGCGTTTGGGGGTCCTCAACCCCCCTTACCACCTCAGAATTATCAGAGTCACCGTCCAGCTCCGCCAGGACATGATACGGTTAGACACTTTAATCCCGGGGTTGATGCCCCGGGCAGTGTCACCCTTTACCCGCTGGCCGTGACCCACCTATTCCTACCTGTCTGGTCTGGAATCTCCTCCCGCCACCTTAGGGGTTTCACACTATCTCTAAAGGACACCTGGGCCAATCCGCCAATTCTCTATTACAAAGAGGTCAGCCAACTCCTCCTCCAGTTCAAACACCCTGAGCTCGAGGTGCTGGATCGCTGGATCTCTTGCAGATGTAGCCCTCATAGACAACTGGCTCTTCCAAACCATCATCTAAAAGTCCAACATCCAACAGGACTTCATTGCACTGGCCTCTTTTAAAATTTTATTTGGGATTACTAAAAGCGCCTTAACTATATATTTTTTTTCTTTTTTAAAATTAAATTTCTTCTAACAAATGGTAACACTAAGATCTGCTACAGATATTTTAACCTTTTCCCCCTTTAAACTCCTGTACTGTTCTCCCTCTCAGCTGCCTGCTGTTTGCCTTTTATGAGGTTAACTTTACTTTTCTGTCTCTTCTAGCTTTTGGGTCTTACTTCTTATAAGCTCTTCACTGCACTGTTTGTATTCCCGATTAAAGAACCAATACGCTGTGCCCACTTAACTGTTCTGCCTCTGGACGGCTAAGGACTGTTTAATCTAAAATAAAACAAATAAATCAAACTTTACCACCTTATTTGCTACTTGTGCCTGAACGGTGTCTTAAGCACGCACCCGCCTACTGAGTTTCCACCTTTACTGCTTTGAAGTCAGCCCTGCCTTTTTCTTTTTCCCTTTTAAACTAAAGACTCGCTGTTACGACGGGGGTTATTTATTTACAAATGCCCATATCAGTTACTGCTGCTTTCTACCCTGCCCCCTCGATGCTAATTCAAATACAGATAAAAGAAAAAAACAAGTACAAATAACTTTTCCAAAACGACTTCCAAACACCCAGCTACTTTTGTTCTTGTGCGGGAAAAAAGCAAAAAAACCCTTCTAAAGGGAAAAAGCTTTAAAAATTCCCCCGGTTCCTTAGAGGCAACCAAAACCCAAGTTTTTAAGAGCAAAATGTATTTTTTTAATGTAAAACTCACACCACAGAACAAACCAACACTCTCAACAGACTCTAAACGTTTGCAAAGCACCACGCACAAAGCACCGCGTGACTCTCAAACGTGACTCTCACTAACACCACGGAGATAAAAAACATTGAACACAAAATATAATGTACACTTTCAGAGACTACTATAAACCCTATATACTACTGAGTTTAAAGAAGACAATATACAATCTAATGCATTTCTGGATACATTACAGATACCACAATTGGCGCTTTAGTGTGGAGGAACTTGATAAACCTCTGGCATTATCAAAAATTACTGGATGCTATAAAGTCCTCCAAGGTGGAAAAGCAGCGGCCCGCGGCTACCTGCAGAGTTTTACAAGAAATTCTCCGCTCAGCTAGCTCCCTCCTATTAGCAACATTTACAGAAGCCAGAGATAACCAATTTCTTCCACAAACCTTTCGCCAAGCATTAATCACTGTCTTTCCAAAACAAAATAAGGACTTATTACAATGTGCATCAATCATACAGACCAATTTCACTTCTGAATAACAACGTTAAAATACTCTCTAAAATCATAGCTAGAAGGATGGAGAAAGTGCTCTCGGTAATATCCACAAGACCAAACTGGATTTATTGGGGCCAAATTATCTTCAAATCTTGACGCCTGTTTAATGTAATATACTCACCAACAAATCAAACACCCCAGAAATATTATTCATTGGATGCAGAAAAAGCATTGACATTATTGAATGGAAATACCTTTTACTATATTGAGAAGTTTGGTTTTGGCCCAACATTTGTGCATGGATTAAATTACTGTATACTAACCCCAGAAGCTTCAGTTTGCATCAATAACATTTGCTCAGACTACTTTAAACTAGAACGTGGCACAAGACAAGGATGCCCTTTGTCACCACTGCTTGTTTGCGATTGCCATTGAACCACTGGCAATACATTGTCGAAATACTGATCAGATAAAGGGGATTAGCAGAGAAGGACTGGAACAGAAAATCTCATTATATGCAGATGATATGGTACTGTATATTTCGGACCCAGAAAATTCTGTGCCTGCAGTCTTAGCAGCACTCACAGAATTTCAAAAGCTTTCTGGTCTCAGAATTCTGAGTAAAGTGTACTCTTTCCATGAATTCTCAAGCATATAATATTAGATTAGACACCCTACCTTTTATCATTGCAGAACAGTTTAAATACCTAGGGGTAAACATCACAAGTAAACATAAAGCTCTATATCAACAAAATTTCGTTGTCTGCATGGAAAAAAATAAACAAGACTTGCATAGATGGTCAACCCTTCATCTCACACTAGCTGGAAGAATTAACACTGTTAAGATGAATATTTTTTCCCAAGCTCCTTTTTTATTTCAAAACATCCCAATATACATTAATAAATCATTCTTTAAGCAATTAGATTCAACAATAACCTCATTTATTTGGAATTCAAAACATCCACGCATCAAAAGAGCAACCCTACAAAGGCAGAAGGCGGCATGGCTCTACCTAACTTCCAGTTTTATTACTGGGCGGCAAATATACAGGCGATAAGAACCTGGGCACAAATAGAAGAACATACACAGGCATGGACCGCAATAGAAGTAAAATCCTGCAGTACTTTTGTATTCCCTGCTCAGGCCCAATAAAACTACGTTATCGGCAATACACTAATAACCCAATTGTGCTCCACTCACTTAGAATCTGGAACCAATGTAAAAACATTTTAAGACAGAGAAGCTTCTATCTGTGGCACCCCTGCAAGAGAACCACCTCTTTCAACCTTCACAAACATATGCAGTTTTTAATATCTGGAAAAAAATAGGAATTAACTTGCTTAGAGATCTTTATATAGACAACGCCCTTTTCATCCTATGAACAATTACATTCCAAATTTAACATTCCAGCTACACATTTCTTTCCCCTATCTTGAAATCAGGAACTTTGTTAAACAGAACCTTTCAGATTTTCCTCATCTTGCACCCCCATCCACGCTGGAAAAAATATTGCTCAATTTTAAGGAATTAGACTCCCTCTCTACAATATATAAAATCATTTTACAATCCCTCCTTTCAAAGATCCAAGAGGACACTGGGAAAAGACCTCTCAATTATATATCAGAAAAGGATGGAAAGTAGCAATGCAGAGAATTCACTCGAGCTTCATATGCACAAAGCATACAATTATACAACTCAAAATTAGAGCACATCTGTCTCGACTAAAACTCTCCAAAATGTTTCCAGGGCATGATCCAACCTCAACGTTGAACCAAGCCCCAGCCTCACTGGGTCACATGTTCTGGGCCTGCACCAAATTAACATTATTCTGGACAAAAATTTTTAATCACCTCTCAGACAGCCTTGGACTCACAATCCTTCCTAACCCATTAACAGCTGTGTTTGGGGTTCTTCCAGGGGCTTAAAGTGGGGAAGGACAAACAAATTGTGATTGCATTCACTACACTGTTGGCACGCAGACTTATTCTGATAAACTGAAGAACCCAAACTCTCCTCTTTTAAGTCAGTGGGAAACTGATGTGTTATACTATTTGAAATTGGAAAAAATCAAATACTCAGTTAGAGGATCCGTACAGACTTTTTTTTAAAACATGGCAGGATCTAATCAGTAACATTTTAAAATAAGTTTATAAAGCACAGAGAATTTATTAATTTAGGTATTTATACAAGCATTAAATTTTACACGTTTGGCTTGCTTCTCTCTCAGGGTGGGGATCGATCTGTTCTTAACATAATTCTTTTTTTTGTAAAAACTTGATTGCTATGTATGGATTGTAATAAAATTTAAAAAAAAAACAAAAGTTCCTTGATGTCACTTGTAATCCATGACTTGTTGTTAGCATTGCAGCATACTGATCTTACTGGAACTATAATGTCCATACAGAAGTTGATGTAGTCAGTAGTACAGTCAACAACCTCCTCAATGTTCTCACTATATGATCCCTGCAGGATATCCCAGTCTGTAGTTCCAAAGCAGTCTCTCAGAGCAGAATGAGCGTGTGGTTGTAGGTAGCTCCCTCACTCTTGGCTTGTAGTGAGGCTAAAGCAGAACCAGGTTATGATCTGCTTTCCCAAGTGCAGGCAGCGGGGTGGCGCTGTACGCGTCTTTAACGTTTGCATACAGTAGGTCAATAGTCCTATTTCCCGGTGTTACAACCACATACTGGGAGAAGGCAGGTAAGTTTGCTCCAGCATCACATGGTTAAAATCTCCAGCGATTAGCACAAGTACCGCAGGGTGCTGTGTTTGTAATTTAGCAACAGTGGAATGGATGACGTCACCCGCTATCTCCATGTCCGCCCGAGGAGGGATGTAAACAATAACAACAATACGTGTCCAAACTCTCTGGGCAAGTAATAGGGACGCAGACTTATGGCCAACAGTTCAATGTCCCTGCAGCAACTGAAGATTTTGACTTTTACATGTCCAGAGTTGCACCACCTTGTAGTCACATAGAGAGCGAGTCCTCCTCCTTTACACTTCCCGCAGGTATTTGCGTCTCTGTCCGCTCTAACTGTGCTAAACCTGGGTAGCTCCACTTTAGCATCTTGGATGGTAGTTGTTTCACAAAAACACAACAAACTGCATTCTCTGTAGGTCCTGACATTTTTCACCAGCGCGGCCAGTTTGTTGATCTTATTTGGTAGTGAGTTCACATTTCCAAGGATCACAAAAGGCACCGAATGTTTGTAACACACCTTTCTCGCAAGCCGCTTCGCCTTTAGCTTAGCTGCCACGATACCGCCTTTTTACCTCTAAAGGTAAATAGGGAACCACCCCAGCGTGGGCATTTGTTCTTAGCACTTGAAGTTCACTACCTGAATAAACGAGTCTCGCGTGTGTAAAAATCCATGTCCAAGTAGTAAAAAGTGTCCAGGTAACGAGTCCACATAAAAGAAAGTGGTAGGAGTGATCAGTGAAATAGAGAAAAAGGTAGAAAGAAAAAGTTGTACACTGAGCTGCTGGAAAGGCTGCCACTTGCAGCGGCGCCTGAGTCACTAGTTGCAGCTATTTTCTAACTTACTAGATTATAGTGGAAAAAGACTATACCATTGTCTATGACTATGAAAGAAATTTATATTCTATTCAAATTAAGCAAACACTAATATGAGTTTCACTGAAAGCTTTAACTTTCTAAGATTGGCTCTTATATTTCCGGTCCCTAATTGAAAATTATTATACTCTAATTTGAACCAATTAATTTTACTTTTACATTAACTATTGTTTTTGAATCATTAGCAATAACACTACAAACAAACACAGAAAAAATTTTTATTTCAAACATTGGCTGTTTCTTGAAGCAGCAGGCAGAGTTTATTCATAGGTTTGTCCAATGTGTTGGTTTTGGTTTGCACACAAACTCTTCTGACTACACCTTTGGCATCTGGCATAGTCTTGATGACTTGACCCCCTGGTTCAAAATTTCTTATTGCTGCAAGCCATTTTTGACGTTCTTGGCAAATATTGTCAAATGCTCTTTAGTCCATCTTTTCCAAAAAGAAATTAGCTATGTATTGAATTTGCTTCCAGCGTCTTTGGAGTGTATTTGTCATTTTTAGAAAAGTGTTCAGGGAGGCAAATCAGGTTGTGTCTTCTTTTTAACACAGCAAGTGACTGGGTGTGAGTCACTCCAAATCATTTGGGCCATCTGAGTGTCTTTGAGAGGGGTCTGTTATTGATAATTGATTCCACCGTGCCATATCATTTTTCTGAAGGCTTTCATCATCGAGTGTTTGTTGGTTTATAGTGTTGAGTTTAAAATCTTTCTTATGCTTCTGATTTCTCTCTCTCCCACTCCACAATGATGAGAGGCTGATGGTGGATTGAAAATCCATTTGATTTCTTTTCTGTATCATAGCATTGACTGAGCACATGATTTTAACTTGCCCTCTTCTACACATGAATCGGCATATGGTTTGGATACAAGAATCAGTGTACTAAGCTGTGTGCAATCTCTATGTGTGGAGCTCTGGTTGTTAAACAAGTAAAGATTACTCCATACCTCTTGACCATACATTGTCCTCTTTTGACTTGAAAGGGACCAAAATAATCGACCCCAACATTAGTGAATGGTGGTTGGTTGGATACTAGGTGATCTTCCAGCAAATCTGCCATTTTTGTTCACCTGCTTTCGCATTGTATCTTCTGCATATGTTGTGCATTTTGAAATTGTTTTTCTGATAGCTGAGTTTGCTTGAATTATCCAGTATCTCTGGCGTAACTGTGTGAGTACATAGTTGCCCACAATGTCCGCATTTCCTTATCAATGTGCTGCAATATGAGAGAGGCAATATGTGAATGTTTGTGAAGAATTGCAGGATATTTAGTTTCTTCAGGCCTTTCAGCTTTGTTGGAGTCTTCCTCCAACTCTCAGTATTCCATTTTGTATGATTGGGTCAAGTTTATAGATTTGACTGTTCTTTTTTACACAAGCCTTTTTCTTTAAAGCCTTTAATTCTTCTGGAAATTCTTGCTATTGACTGAGGTGGATGTTTCAGCTTTAGCCAAGTCTTCTGGAGAAATTGGGCTTGGTTTTAAGGTGAGTTTATACCTTTGCATTATGAGTGATTTTTGTTTTCCTTGATTACTTTTAGATTTACTGATTTCTAGTTGAAATCTTTTTCTTTCATTTTTTAAGTGCAGCAGTGTGTCTTTAAACTTGAGGAGCCAAGCCATTGCTTTCTTCACGCTGCCAATCTAAAAAGTAGGTGATTAGTTTGTTGATGGGCTCAGTCATTTCTCCTCTATTCTTGTCATGTTAACTGCACAAATTTTTACTTCTAGATCATCTTCAAAGAATAGGCCGTTCAGTTGATCTCAGGGGCCTCATGTATAAACAGTGCATATGCACAGAAATGTTGCATAAGAACGTTTCCACATTCAAATGGGGATGTATAAAACCCTAAACTTCATGTAAAAGCCACACACACATTTCCACGGTACCTCATACACTGTTGTAATGCGAAGTTCTCCTCTCTGTTTTGCAGACTGGCGGCACCAGCGTCAAATCAGTGCTACTGTTCCTGTGTGGGTTATCTTTCTTTTTCAGATCCACGTCCCTGACGCAACTTTATAAATACACTGAAATTAACAGCATATTGTTTATTAGTTTAATGCATCTGATTGTAATTAATTAGTAACAATATAATGGTCCACGGAATGGTCAAACTATTCCAAATACCATAACTGCTTTAACGTTGTTACTCTCACTGCACCTTCTTCTTCTTTCAGCTGCTCCCGTTAGGGGTTGCCACAGCGGATTATCTTTTTCCATATTACTCTCACTGTACCACTCAGAGCAGCTGATCGGAAAGAGAATTATCGGTATACAGCATCAAGCACATGATGCCTCAGCCATGCTTTCTATTTGAACTGCTTCTCACATGGCAAACGCTTCAAACCTTTCCTGTGCGGACCTCATGTTCAGAAAGAGTTGCATCCCAAGAGCTCTAAACTCACTCAATCAGTCGTTCAACCAGGCATTGTAGAACCGTTTGTACTTTTAAGTACAATCACCTCACTGTAAACTTGCGCTACAGTTATAATATTGCACAACCTGAGCCACTTTACAAAGCCTGTATTTACATATGATGACAATATCATTTTTAAGATGAAATGCAGCAAAATATGTTTATTATATTATACAGATAAACCTTTAACTTCATTTAAATAATCTATATCGCATAATAATTAAAGGACACGGTGTTGCTACGCAGTAAGGATCTGGCGCCCACTCACGGATTGTTCCTGCCTCGCACTGTATGCTTCACTAGGACTAGCATAAAGGATAGAATAATTAAACATGTACTACGAAGATATTTCAATGTTCCTTAAAGGTTTTGAAGAATCGGCTTATAAGCTTATAGATGGCTTAAAGTCTGTTACAGAGCTGATTGTGTAGATCGGTTACATGGAAAAAAGAAAAGGAAGGACAGGAATTGGAGGTTAGTACGCTTGAAGAGACAGTATTGCAGGGCGGCCTTAGGCATGTGCAAACCTGCACCTGCAGAGGGCCACGCCAATATATATTGAATATAAAACAGAAAGAGAAAATAACGACACAGCTAACAAAGCAGCTGCAAATTTCGCAAAAGTTAAACGCTTGTGTCATGAGCACGAGCGGCAATGCAGAGTCTGTAATGGACGTGGCCATCCTAGGCATAAGATACCATATTGACATTGGGCTAAGCGCCACCGATTCTTCTCAGCCCAGGGCCTCACAAGCCTAGATCGCCCTGAGTACTTCTGCAATAAATTTCATCAGGTTGCACAATCACTGCGCCACCATGTTCCCATATTTAATAATGTGCTTTAACTCCTATCATCATGAAAATTATATCAGATACATCTCAGTATTTTAGTAATTCAGAGAGGTGTAATATCATGAATGAAATGGATTCTGTGTCCTGTCAGAGGAAGACAAAGCGGTTTAAGAAGCACGTAGTGATTCAAACACATAGAAGAACACATACAAAACAAAGAATTTAACATGCTATTTTAATTATGATGGATTTGAGAAACTGGTTAATTAAATGATTTTAAGATAAAGTATATGATGTTCTCTACTTAATGACAAAATAAACTACGGATTAAAGTGGAAATTTCGAGATTGAAGTTGACATTTCATGCTTTTTCCCACTGTGCCTTTTTTTCCCTCTGTACCCTAATAAATTTTCACATGACACTAAGATGGTGGCTCGACCGCCTTTTTACGGTGACTTTGATATCTGACAACTTCTTTTTTATTTCAGGCACTGTACAACTTTGTGAACTTGAGCTTTCAAGTTTCTCCACCGCTATGTCAGTCGATCAGCTTCCTTTTGTTGTTTATACCACTGTTTTAACCAACAAACAGTATGTTTTTCCTGCCTCCACTTGGTATTCGTGAGATATTCTTCCATTTTCCCTCTTGCTTTCCCATTAACCTTTCACAGAACACTGAGCTTAAGAGCTATTTATATTGATTTACATATTCAAATAGACGTAGTTCTGGGAGGAGTTGGGGCGGACAGCTGATGCGTGCACCGAGCATTACTTTTCATGATGACCGGATTTATATAGGAAGAACGATAAGTTAGCAAGCAAATATTTATGCATCTGGACTTTTCTAGCGTAAGCACATTTTGGCTTTTATGTTTACGCTATGTTATAGTGTGAGTTCTATGACGGAATTATGCATGAGGTTCCTGGTCTTTTTGGCCACTCACGTTAGGGCTACATTAAGAAACTTGGACCTTATGGACCATGTGGTGCTTTTGAGAAAGCTTTCTATGCTTAGCCCTCTGGATGCTTAATCAGCGATTAAGGCAGATGTGACATACCCACAGTGAAGGTTGTGAATGATCTCTGATCACTGATATTCTGTTGGCAACAAAGTTCCTGAATCGAGTGCTTTCATTTGAAATTTATTTTATCACTGTGGTGCTGTCAATAGAAAATGTATATTCTTGTAAGGGCATTTGAAGCTCACCTTTTAGCATTTTATCCATTTTGACTGCCACAATGCCTGCTGTCAGCTCCAATCTTGGAATCATGACATGCTTTAATGGTGCAACTCTTGACTTGCCCATCAGAAATGAACAATGCTTTTTGCCATCTTCGTTGGTAAGACAAGGTAAGTGACAATGCCATATCCATAATCACGGTATCTGCAAAATGGTGTATTTGTGCTAACTTTATGGTTCCAAACCAGTAGGATTAATGCATCTGTTCACTTTATAGTCTGCTAGTAACTAAGTCATCCATCCATTTTAAATGTGTTTGAATTCTACTCGTCATCCCACCCAAATTTCTCTTTGAATAAGTCTCTTAGAATAAGCTTGCTGGCAGTAAGGCGAGTGTTCTTCAGGAATAGACAATAAACTGTTCTTTTGCTACTCACCCACTTAGTCAAGAGAAATCCACCTTTGAGGCATAGAGCTTGGACGTCCCTTTGCCAGCTTAACTGCTTGTTCTTCTGCTTCCACTGACCTTAAACAGTCATCCACACAGAAGTTATTAAGAACGGTGTTAACAGCTCTTCAGAAAATGTATCTGTGGCATCTTCAGCTGTTCTACGCAAAGCATAGAAGCACAACTGGGTGAAGAAGTAGCACCAAAAGATGTACTGTCTTTTGAATTCTTCCAGGTCTTTACTTAGATTACCTTCAGGCCACCACAAAAAGTGCAAAAGATCAGTGCCTTTTATCTGGTACTTTAACTTGGTAGAACATTGACTTAATGTCTGTCATTAATGTAAGGACACCAATGATGATGTTAGTTAGGTCAGGACATTTTAGCTCATTTTTCATTAAATGAAATCTCTGGTAGGCAGCAGTGCAATTAAAGACCACTCGGATCTTATCTTTCTTTGGATGATAAACAGTGTGATGTGGATGTACCACATTCTGTCTTCATTACAATTTAGGCTTTCTTTGGGCAAATTTACAGCATAACCCTTGTCAATAATGTCTTTCATGAAGGCTTTATAGTCTTCAGAAACCTGAATTTTGCTCAGCTTTCTCTTGAGCCCAATAGCACGCTGTTCAGCAATACACTGATTGTTCGGCATTTCAAGTGTTTCCATCCTTCAAAGGCAAATTTAAACAATAGTGGCCACCTATCAGTCTCTGAGATTCTGAAGCTATGTCCAGAACTTACTGTCCTCTTATGATATTTCCTTTCTTTTCACAGCTGTGCTCTGAAAATCTGTGTTATACTGTTGCAGCAACATATCCTCAATTTTTGTTATTAGCACAGATTGAATGTTTGGGCAGCTACTCACTTTGTTTTGCAAGGTCATCTATCTCTTTGTATGGTCCACCAAACACCCAAGAGCAGTCTTCATAGCATGAGGTCCATCATCTTGGCTAGGTATGGTTCTCAACTGCTTGAAGATTTCTGGGAATTGATTCCTATTAAAAGATCAACTTTAGAGTCAATACAGATAGACATACTTCTTTAAGATATGCCCACTTATCGATATCTTCTTGTATTGGAACACTTTCTCTGTTCACTGGAATGGAGACCTGTGTAAAGACCTTTGACAAATCAATATATTCACCGTCATTGAGAACACAGACTTGCAAATATGATAAGACAGAACACTGAGTTAGTAATTTGAATCATCATAATTATTCATAGTTTTGAGGAATACTTGTGTTCTTCTACCTTGAAGGTTTAACTGTCTCTGGAGCTTTTCAGTGAAGATTGTTACTGTACTGCGAGGTTCATAGTGGTGTATGTTTCTGCATACTTTTCACTCTTCTTAGATTTTCCCTTTAACAGGTACCACATACAGTGTGCTCTTTTCACCGCCCAAGTAAAGTCATAAGTTCCAGTCTCGGTTTCCTTTCAGTAGGTGTTGCCACACTGGCTATAGATATACAGGATATCCTGATTGATATACAGGATATCTGGATGCTGAAAAGAACATGTCTGACATTTCATTCTTTCCTTACAGTTCTTACCAAATTGCTCCTGCTTGAAACAACAAACAGCATAAACCTTTAGATTTTAAAAGTCAATTTTTCTTATGTGGTAGTTCTTGATTTTACTAATCCAGCAAGGGTATGCTGGTCATTACAGAATACACAGGGCTTTTTTAAAAGCACAGACATCATTAACAGTCTTTTGATCAAGGTTTCTCAAGTCCCCTTCTCAGCAGCTTCAGAAATATTTGTAGTAAGATACTTCCTGCTTCTCTGGCCACTTTTCAGCAAAACCCACCCTTGTCTGTCATTCCTTTTTTCTTTTGTATAAATGTAGCCTTTGTAAAACAGCACTGTGCATAGGGTGTAACAGCATTTTAGCTTTGCGTTTGGGTATACCTGATCTTCTTCATTTTCTTGAAGCTCTAGAAGAATACCTCATCCATACACTTCGTAAAGAAGAAGGAAGTTTCTAAGCACAGCACATTATGACTGTTATTGAATTTTCTGCCATTCTATGTCATTCATAGTTTTCATACAGATTGAGAGGAAGTTAGCATAATCTCTCAGAGCCTCCCAATGTTTTGCTTTATCTGAGGCTATTTCAATGCTTTGTCGAGATATGCATCTGCTATGAATAACTCATTAGAATAATATCTTTCAAGCAACCTTCTGGTTTCTATGTACTCTGTTTCTGGTGACATTCGTGAACATCCTTTAATCATATCTTGAGGAGAATCTCTGGTATACTGATTCAGATAATCCAACTTATCTTGGGGGTTTTCTAATACATCTCCTACGGCATGATAAAGGCTCTGATAAAATTTGCAAAACCAATGGGTCACCCTAAAATAAAGGGACCTACCTGTGTGATACTTCACTACGCAGGTACATGGGTGCTGCAGCAGGAGCTATCTTTCATTTGGTTAACAAATTAGCCAATTCAGTGATTGCTTTCTGACAATCAGCCTGATGATTCTGATATTCGGCTTGATTCTGAGCTAACATGTCAAATATATCATTTCCTGGAGCTCTGAGGGTTAGTCCTTGCGCTTTGTTGTGATTGTTCTTGCCTTTCTTCTTAACTTGGGGCTCTCAAAGCGTTTCTAGGATACTATTGAGTGTCGCTTGTTCAACTAACACTACTGAATAAGGTGATGATGCCGCAGCATTTTGAATCTTTCAGCCATGTCATTGTAGTGTCAATAAATTTATTCCAGTTCTTAGATCTTTCCTAATGTCGCTCTCTGTTTTTTAATTGTGCCTTCTTTACTTAGCACTGATATTAGACTTTTATTCAGCTCTTCAATCTGACTGTGCGCCTCACGAAAGATTCCAAACTTTTGTGCTACTTATGTGATTTTTCGGAATGACTTTAAGGCTTTCGATTTCAGCCATAAGCTCTGAAAGTTGATCTTTCCGTTGACTTAAATATCCTTTAAGATCATCAACTACATTCTCTGGCTTTGTCCATACTCAGATCATTCCCGGCCAACTTCACTTGAGCTCTGCTGCTTAGCTATTGACATGATAACAGCAGCTTGTGTAACTGACAGCGCGTTTCCAAGCAACAATTACGTAACAATGGGTGCTCAGCAAACACAAATGGCCTCCTTACAGTGAGGCTTCCATGACTCAGGCAAAAAAAGCAATCTTCCACAATGGCTTATATTACAGTCTCTTAGTCTCACAGTCTCTTCTCAAGTTCAGGTATGGTGACCTTGCTTTCGTTTACATGCAGAGATAGAAGATAAGAGCACAGTACCTGGGAGCTCAGTTTTTTCTTTTTCGTTGATGAGTTCTGGAGCACAAGCGCCCTCCTTCCTCAGATGGCACTTTCCAATTCAAGGTCAGGGCCTTCAGATGGCAAGTTTTCTGACAAAAACGTAGCTGAGTTTTGCCAAAATTACCAAAGGTCAGCAGCTATAGCATAAAAAAATTTGGATTCAACAAAAGCCTAATGCTCTGAAATGATTCCACAGACAAAATATCTTTGTTTTTAAAAGTTTTAGTTACAATTCAAAGTAAAACAGTTCACACAAAAAAGAGAAAATTCAAATAGCAAAAAATGAAAATTCTTGTTAAGAAATGTTCTGTTCATAGGTTAAATCTTGCTACATTTCAAATCATTACAAATCACTTCAAAGTGTTCCTGAACCATTTCAAAACTGTCAGAAAATTGTATGCTTATTCCATTTCTAACATGAAAATGGGTCTTTTAAGTACCTGTGTACTGGGACCACCTATTCTAAGCAAAACTGACTCAATTAACATACTGTATCTCAGTTATAGCAAGAAAGTTCTCTCTCATACTAACTTATAGGGGGAAATGACTATGCCATTGTCTATGAAAGAAATTTATATTCTATTAAAATTAAGCAAACATTAATATGAGTTTTGTCAGAGCTTTAACTTTTAAGATTGCTCTTATACTTCCAGATGCCAAAAGACACTCAGATTTGCAGGCAGCAGAAGACGAGGAAGATGATGAAATTCCAAAGTGAATAAATCTAAGGAAAATGTGTCAAAATACCTAATATACTTGAACTGTAACTTCACTCTTCTGACTGTTGCTTGTGTTAATACAGTGAATATTAAAGCTGTCATATTTTATCTTTTAAAGAGAATATAACCAAGTTTAATAATTAATTATCTCACTTTATTTATATACCGTAATGTAGTATAATTCTGACGAAAAGGTCAATATATGAAAATGTGTCTAAATTGGTAAAACATTTTTCTTATAATTGCACCATCATAAGAGGCATTTTCTCATACTTATATAACTGTATATTTTGTCAATAATTTCTTAATCTTCCCCATATAGAAAACACAAGATTTGATAGTGACATTGATGATGATGTCTGGTGCAAATCCAAAAACTATGTACCTCCACCATCCAAGACAGTCTTTAACTGTGCAAAATATCTTTCCTTCAGACCCTGATTAAGGAAAAATGTTCTTTTGATAATAATAATTACGAGGGAGACCATTTCCTTCAATAATTAAAGCTGCTAGTGTGTCTGTGTGTGTGTGTGTGGATGTGAGTGTGGGAATGCTTTGGATAGCAATAATACTTGGGTGAGTCTGAAAGTGTTAAAGACAGTTTATGTGACTTTGAGTATACTATACGGTATGTTAAAGGGGTTTCTGTGAGTGTATAAAAGCAAGTATGAGTTTTTGAGAATGTGTCAAAACGATGTGTGAGGATAAGTGGTGTTGAAAGTAGAAGCAATTGATGAAAATATGTGAATGACTGGAAACAGGTTTATGTTCATTTGAATTAAAAGAGCTCTTATTTCTAGCTAAAAAAGGATGAGAAGGTGGTATAAAAGGTCTCCGGATTAGGCATCATACTGTATGTGCACCCTTTCCTTGTGAGTGCAGCCAGGGTCAAATGGAGGACGCTCTTCAACAATTTTAAAAGTACAATTAAAGTAAAGGAGATATATTCTTTAAAACAGCAAAGACATTAAAAATAAGTACTGACTTACAGTCCAGGTGCTGACCCTTACTATTATATGTTCTGCAAAAATGGGGGTTAACAAACAGAAAGGTAGATTGTGCTTTTTCTACAGAGTCAACACTCTGGAAAAGATACAAAAAACATCTTTGGAATACTTACTTTGAGGTTCTGTAATGTTTAACATATAGAGAACCAGATTGTCCATTCTCAGTATGGGTGGCAATCAGATGACGTGATATAATAAGATGAGGTAATGGTAAAGTATAAAAGAAGATGAACTGTTTAATTGATGGTTCCAGGACAATTTTTAATCATACACAAAACTTTTAGTCAGTTTTGTGAAAGTGCATGTGAAATAAAGCTGGGGTATTTTGCTATTTACCATTTGTTTTTAGGTGATTGATATATATATATATATATATATATATATATATATATACTGCTCAAAAGAATTAAAGGAACACTTTTTAATCAGAGTATAGCATAAAGTCAATGAAACTTATGGGATATTAATCTGGTCAGTTAAGTAGCAGAGGGGTTGTTAATCAGTTTCAGCTGCTGTGGTG
Source organism: Polypterus senegalus (assembly GCF_016835505.1). Classification (NCBI taxonomy): domain Eukaryota; kingdom Metazoa; phylum Chordata; class Cladistia; order Polypteriformes; family Polypteridae; genus Polypterus; species Polypterus senegalus. The sequence continues at coordinate 26,298 of NW_024381453.1, forward strand.
TTAATGAAATTAACAACAGATGCACTAGAGGGCAACAATGAGATGACCCCAAAACAGGAATGGTTTAACAGGTGGAGGCCACTGACATTTTTCCCTCTCATCTTTTCTGTTTCTTCACTAGTTTTGCATTTGGCTACAGTCAGTGTCACTACTGGTGGCATGAGGTGATACCTGGACCTTACAGAGGTTGCACAGGTAGTCCAACTTCTCCAGGATGGCACATCAACGTGTCATTGCCAGAAGGAACACCTCTGGGACATTATGTTTTGGTCCATCCAATGCCACCAGGTTGCACCGCAGACTGTCCAGAGGTTCAGTGATGCCCTGGTCCAGATCTGGGAGGAGATCCCCACAACACCATCTGTCATCTCATTAGAAGCATGCACCGATGTTGTCAGGCATGTATACAAGAACACAGGGGCCATACAAAGTGCTGCATACAATTTTGAGTTGCTGCAATTAAATTTTGGCAAAATGGACTAGCCTGCCACATAATTTTTTCACTCTGATTTTTGGGCGCTCTTTGAATTCAGGGCTCTGTAGGTTGATCATTTTCATTTCCATCAAACGATGTGGCATCCTTTCGTTCCTAACACATTACCCAGTCTATATCAGTATAGATATCCAGGAGGATTTCTTTTTCCCATTGAGATCTGATGTGTTTTCAAAGTGTTCCTTTAATTTTTGAGCATTTTTATATATATATATTTATATATATATATGGTGAAGTTATTGATTAACTGCAGTTTTGAAGTGCAATTGGGAAAATCATAGTCACCTTTTTCTTGTGATACCTGAATTGACTTCTAACCTAGTCACCAATATTTCATGTCTTAACCTTTTTCTACCCAAATTTAGCAGTTTAGCCTTAAAACACAGATACTTTTGTTAGTATGAAAAAAACAAAGATGGAGGCTA